>NC_086051.1:13674954-13978103 GCF_947568885.1 Cydia strobilella | reverse complement strand
CAATCGATCTGATCGATTACAAGTTGTGGTGACAGCAGCGGGGAGACCCACCCCAGCTAGACGCCTAATTTAATTTATAATTAATTCATATTACAAATTATTGGAGGGTTTAGTATTAATTTTTAAAACCTAAGTGTAAGCGCAAATGTATTAAATATTAGACCTATTAATTATGCCTATACTTACTTTTTGTTATTTTTGTAGTTTAATCAGCTTTTCTTATTGCCACAAATAAAATCTTCTTTTTAAATACTTTTTATATTAAAAGTAATCAAAGTATGTCTGTATTGTTCTTGCTGAATTAAATATAAGAAACATTTTTTTTTGAACGGGTAACACTTTATTTACATACAAGATATAAACAGTGGTACTACGTAAACGAAATTAATAACTAGCTTAAACCAAAAATAGGCCCTTGAGGCATTGTACCAAGGATGCTGGCGGCATTTCCCCGCTGTATCGCAATGCTGATACGTTGTGCGAGGAAGCCGCCAGCTCTTCGGTCACCAGTTACGTCAACCAGACGCTTCGCGATTTCTGCAAACAAACATTAATTGATGAACTTAGATTCATTTCTTTACAAAGTACCAAAAAATTTTTGTAAGTTTTATAAAAGCAGCTTAAGCATTTCTTGATACATTTCCGTAGAAACTTATAAGCACTGTTAATTCACTAAGTATTTTTGTTATGTTTTTCCATTCTACATTCTATTCCTCATGATTTTAAGCAATGTTTAACATAAGGATGTATATTATAAGTAGAGTATGAAGTAAATAAATGGGTTTTAAGAATCTAGTACAAATACAAATCTGCTAGGTACTATAGCGAAAAATGCATAATGCTTAATTCTGGGATCTCCGTTTACTGATCCTCTTGCCAACTATTATGTTATCCTTATGTCATTATCAATAAGGACTATTATTTGGAAAGGAAGCAGACTAAGCTCAATGTATGTATTTTTGAAAATTATGACAAGCCAAGTTTTAATGAAATAATAATTTAAGGCTTAATATCATTAGATTTTTATAAGAAATAAAATAATTCAATTCCAAGGTATGTTAAAGAAATTATACTGCTAAAATGGTAAATGAACCTTTTTTTTAAATGAAATTTGAAAACTTGATTCTTTAAATCTGTACATTCTTGGGCTCATTCTACTCAGAATCGACAGCATTCTCCATCCTGCCATTAAAAAAAGATGTCACAAAATGTCCATTCCATTACGTCACGTTTTAATGTGAACAAATTTTTCACGTATATGTGCGTGACGTAGTGGAATGTACAATTTCATACAAATTTTTGGAACATTCTTTTTATCATCAGGATTCAATATGCTAGTGATTCCGAGTTAAAAGAACCCAAAAACACCAGGATCTGTGAGAATCAGGTTTTCAATATTTATTTTAGAAAACGCCCAAATGGGGTTTGTTCATCCGGAACTATGGATGATTGGTATCCAAACGAATTGGGAATACAAGACCAAAGTCATGTTGACTTTGAATAGCAATTTCTCTAGTAAAGAAATATCATTTAATTGTTATTAATCAAGAATTTTAAACACCATCGGATTTTGTGAACAAATGTTATTCAAATTCCAAGTTTATGAAACTGTTGTCAATAAATTATTATTCAAAACTAAATTTCTGAATTTTCTTTAAGTACTCTTGATTTGACGTGTAGTCTCATCCGCTATCCGCTAATACCCGGTTAAACAGACGATTTAGTTCTAACAATTTCTAGCCTCTCTGTTATTAATCTAGGGACTTATACCACACAAGACTACAAATGTCATCAAAATCGGCTCAGTCGTTTAGGGAGTTTTGTTTACAGCGCCATCTACCGAGTCATGTTTTTGGATCATAATAGTCCCTGAACCCTCCCAATCAAATCATTTTTTTACACGTCACACTTATGGCCGTGATACACGAGGCTAGTTTTTCAAGCCAGGATAGTAAGCTAGTGCGTATATCTTCGTGTATACAAAACTAGCTTATTTCCAGGCTAATAAGCTAGTTAGTGCTGAAGCCAGGATAGTTTTTAATAGCTTGCTGTTCTATTTTTTCAGCTAGTAGCGCCCCCCGCCCACCACGTATTTTGCTGTACTGGCTTGTGTACTAGCCTCGTGTATCTCGACCATTAGGGGGTGAGAGGTCAAGAAAATGTGACACGTGACAAGGAGAGGGGTAGTCACAAACATTGTGACCTCACTTTAACTTTATCTGTAACGACTTTGGTCATGGGTGGACTGAGAACACCTAATAATGTCAGTCGAAACGACATTGTGCTAAACTACCCACATAAAAAATAAAATTAGAGGAAATTACCAAGTTTGTTAGAAAGACTGCTTCAGTATTACCTCAGGTTTTGATACTTACCGATTAATACAAAATGACTTTAATGATCTATCCCAAAACGTGTAGTGTACAGACTGCACACTACAAATAACATCTGCAGTAACATATATGTATATTTAGAAGTTGATTGGTTCTCTTATAGAATCTATTTCTTTAGATATCAGGTAATTGAAATAAAAATCATTTTTCATTTCAATAAATTCAAAAACTTTATTATTATGATGTATTTATCTATTAACAAATTTTATTTACGATTAAAATAACTATAATATAAAATAACATTATGTTATTTAAATTCATCCGAAAATTGACTATACTAGTGTACAAATAAAAAGTAATCATATTTATAAATAGTCATCTTCACCTCAATTTGTAGCATTTCTTAAAACTTTATTACTTAAAAGTTACACATAATTATAATTGTTATCCTAAGGTCAGACTGACATTTGTAAGTTTTACTAAAGGGACCAAAAGGCCTACTGCAAACATTATTTTTTTTTTATTATTTGCCTCAATATGTTTGAATATGCAAGAGTGATAGAGGCAGATAACGAAATTAAGATTTTCGATGGTCATGTTAGGCCCTCAGTGGTGGACTGTCCACCAGATCATTAGTAGATTTCCACCTATTTTCACACAAAGTACCGAATTTTGCATGTTTAAAAAAAAATAAGCCAAAGAACCACTACTGTTTGCCCAATGGTAAATTTCAGGACATAATTCATCTCTCATTCCAACAAGTTGGAGTTGAAACCTACAGTAGTAAGACTTACAAAAGTAAGTAAGGCCTAACAGTAAGTAAATAATTTATATAGCAAGTAAGTTATGCTTAACTTATCTATTGATCATTGTGGGAAGTTTTTACAATGAGAAGTCATTGTGTATTTGGGATGCCCCAAAGCTGATGGAACTAACTCTTAGTGAAAGTTGCCTCCGATGTTGTATTGTATAGCTACATGTAGAATGCATGCAGCATGTTACAACTGATGTGGAATTTCACCATGATTTAGATATACAGTAAGCTGTAAATATAACTATCTTATTCCATTACTAAAATATCTTAACACCAATTAAAATTAGCAAATATACTGGATGTTAAGATATCTTTGAGTGTGTGCATATTCATGAAATCAAAATAAAATTAACCAATGTATGCAAATGTATGTCCAAATATTCAGACTTTTAGCAATGGTGAGATACTAAAATAAGTGTAGAGATCAAAAAAATTCAATACAGTTTATGTAAGTTTGTTACAGTTGGATCTGGATCCTGTGGTTTGACATCATTTTTGAAAGTCATAATGTAATGATTGTCAGATTATCATTAGTCATAACTCTGAAACCGTTAACATTTTGTAAGGTTATCCTGTAGATAGGTTAGGTTAGGTTTGTTTTATAGCAATCCTGAAAAGTTATGCGTTTCTGAGAAAAACCAAATTATGACAAACGAAAATTCGGACAAACAATGCATTATGACTTCAAACTTTATGAGAAACAATAGAGACCCAGTTGGACCTCATACATTTGTCAATACATTATTTAACATCATTAGTCACACTATTTTACTGTAAAATTGTGAGCTCATGTTAGGCAGTAGTTACCATTAATTTGTAAGCAGTCTTCATTCTTATTCTGTAAAGCAATTTGCGTTTATCTGAGCTTCAAAGAGTCTAGACTGTCAAGTAGATTCTGGACTTCACAGTCCACTTGTTCCCGAGTGCTGACACGCTCTAATCTCTCCCGCACAGACTCCAGCTCGCCAGGATCAGCTTTCTGCATCCTCATGAACTTTAACATCATTTCTACTACCAAACAGATGTCAGCAATCAATTGCCTGGTTTCCTCAAAGTGCCCTGCGACACTAGGACGCATTTGGATTAGCTTAAGCTTGCTCTGTGCAAGTTGAATAGGGTTTCGCCCGTTATTATCATGTGAGCTCACATCAGTGCCTGCGTCCAGCAATTCTATCACTACTTTTACATGATTCATACAAACTGCGAGATGGAGAGGGGTGTTGCCCAGGGTATCCTTGATATTCGGGTTAGCGCCGTGTTTTAACAAAGTTCTTACCACGTCCACGTAGCCGCGGCACGAAGACAGGTGCAGTGGGCTCCTTTTGAACTCATCTGACGAATTAGGATCAGCCCCTAACAGCAACAACTTCTCTACGAGCTCTGTATTGTTTGTGGAGGCGGCGAAACGAAGTTTCTGATTTCTAGACGAGCAGATTGTCCCACCGTAACGATACTTAAGTCTGCAGTGTCTCCCTTTCGTAGAACACTTGATTTTACCGATGTGATCGTGTGGATTAGGTTCACTTAAGAACTCCACGGGCATGGGCTGCCCCGCGAGATTGATGGGTATTGCTCGAGGATTAAATTCCAACACACACTGCGAATGGTCGAAAATTGGGTTGTCGCTACTTTCATTGCTGGTATCCACTCCCGAATCAGCCATGATTGACAACTGTAATTTTTCTCGAATACGTTAATTTCTAAAATGGTGCATTAAAACGTGACCATTTATTACTTATTCAAAAGCAACACAAATAGAGAAATAACACAGAACTTGTTTGCTTTGCTTGCTTTGTGAATTTCTTCTGTCAAATGCGATTGGTTTGATTGTCATTTTGACGTATAGTGTGGGTAATTTCCAGAAAAAAAGCCCTCCATGCCTTGCGTAATTGTCTCAAACATCTTTTCAAATAATTACAAATACGTACATAAAAGTGTACTAATATTTAAATAAGACATTCAAAAATTCAATATTCTGTCATGATTGTTTAAAAAAAAAAACAATATTGTGTAAAACTTGAAGTTGCATGTGTTGTTGATGTTATTCTAGAGGGTGGAACAATAATTTTGATGTTACTTACATAACTTTATAATTTTAAATTTGAATATAAATGTACACTTACGGTAATTTATAGTTAATACAAAGGTTTATGCACATTTATGACGTGACTGTCCCTGTGTATTTTATTTCGATTGCACTCGGGGGACCTTTTGAATATTATACTACTCTTTGGGGTGGAAGTACCAGGATGTACCACTACCCTCCAAAGTTGATGTAAAAGTCGTAACACACTACCACAAAGAAAGAAAGAGATCTTATGGGTCCGGCGCACCAAGGTCGCGGTGCAGTGGGGTAGTGTGTTATGGATTTAAACTTGGCTGTTGCTTGGCTGTCAAGTCGCTAGATCTAGTTAGTCTATGATCTGATCTGCGTCAGCTAGCCGTCATTCGTGGTGCTATACTGCGTGCTCTTGACAGCGCAATCGGCCTCTGAAAAAAACCAGCGATATTATTTTGTTAGAAAGATAATTCCACAACGTTTAAAACAAGTGTATTGTGAACATAATATAAAATGCAGCAATTAACCATATTCATGGTAAGCATTAACCGTGCAAATGTTTTGTGCGACTGTTTTCATATTGTTAACCTTTACTATTTTGCCGAAAGGACATAGAGAGTTCTCGGTCATATATCGACGAGTTGTACTCCACTGATGGCGGGAAGATCGTCGAAGCGCTGGTGACGTTGAAGAACACAGTGATCGGGAGTAATCGGCAGAAGAGTTCTGTGATCCAGCAAGGAATCGTGCCGCGCTTATTGCAGCTCATGGCGGATGAGTCCCTGGATCCAAACATACGAGTGGAGGCTACAATCACTATCGGTATGTTACATCGCCATTTGACTTTTTAACTATCTTTTGTATAAACACAGTTTTTCTAGACTATGAAGGTTAGGTGTTTGGACACCTTGAACCATGATTTGTTTTGACAAGAAATACAGCACATTCAACATTGAGACTATTTCTAGCCGGATACGAGTTCAAACATTTCTTTTCTGCTATATTTGTAACAGCCTGTTATTTATAGCACCACTGATAAAATATATTATGTTTACAATATATACCTGATTATACAATTGGTTACCAATTACTTAAAGATAAATGTAATATTTAAGTTAAATCGTGGGTAGTTTATTGTTAACAAAATAGATTACTTTGCAATGTGTGTTTAATACCATAATTGTATTTATAAATTAAATTGTATAGTACCAGTCCAATAGGTATGTATGACAGGATAAAAACTTATTAGATTGTTACAAGACATAGGTGAGGCAACAAATGTAAAGAACAAGTTATAGAGAGAAATGTTTGGAACACAATTTTTGACTTCGTAACTTTGTTTGGACTAGTCAGGAGGTGAATATATCAAAAGTCCCCAGCCGTAGCCCTTGAGCCGGGGGGAGGGGAATTTGAAGGTCCCATTTTTCGCTGATGTAGATATCAAGATAAAATTGAGAGCCCCAAATAAACTTTCAATAGAATCTGCTCTCTAATCCTGAAAACTATTCAAAATATCGAAAAACTTGACAAAATTAAACTTGTAGCAAATTTAATCAGTTTTCGGTTTGTTTAAGTAGTCATGTTGCTAAGACGCAGTTTCCATGATAAAAGTGAAATACCGATTAATGGGACCTTCAAACCCCCCTCTCCCCCCTGGCTCTAGGGCTACGGCCGGGGACGTTTGATATGTTCACTAGTCCAAACAAAGTTACGGAGTCAAAAATTGTGTTCCAAGCATTTCCCTCTATACCTTCTTATTGCTTGGCTTAACAACCTTTTGTTAATTTATTTTGCATGAACAATGTTTGCCATAGTCCTCGCCCGAAACAGGGAATCCTAGTTCAGGCACTTGTAAATCATCACTATTTCTTAAGTCTGTTTTATTAGGGTTCCGTAGTTCCGTACCCAAAGGGTAAAAATGGGACCCTATTACTAAGACTCCACTGTCCGTCTGTCTGTCACCAGGCTGTATCTCATGAACCGTGATAGCTAGACAGTTGAAATTTTCACAAATGATGTATTTCTTCTCTGATGTACGTCACAAATGATTATTATATGTAAATTTAGAGAAATATTATTATAATATTTTTCTTGTTCGTAATGAATCCTATAAGTAATTTTTCTATTCTATTTAAGTATTATTTATGTTTCACCATTGGTGTTTACTTGTTCAGGTTCTCTAGCGAAAGGCACAGCAGAGAATGTAGCAGCATTAGTTGAGCAAGGCACGGCAACAGTACTGGTGGAGTTATTGAAAACTGTCCCTGTGGACTCGAAGCTTGCCGAGGCAGTGCTATGTGCCCTGAGAAGTGTGTTCCTTTACCCACCTGCGCCAGTGGCAGCCTTGCCGGCGGATATGATGCTTTTGACGAGGTTGACACGTAAGTAGTGTTAATAGTTTATAAAATGTAAAATATATGCTGCAATATGCTGAGATGAGGCCATTTCCTGGCACTTTAATCTTATTCTATGTTTTATTTTTATATTATGTAATATTTCTGTGCTTACGAATAAAATTTTATTCTATTCTATACAAATAGGTGTTTTAAGTACTATTTATGATACTACCCTGTACACTAAAACAAACACATTTGTGACATTTGACACACTAGGAGGACTGGACGGCAAGCCCAGAGCCTTTGTGCTCTAGTTAAATGCGATTTGGAAATCTATTTAATTCATAACAAATAAGTTGAATACAAATTACACCTAACACCAAACCACTACAGTACTCTCTTTATTGGCCGTCTATAATGTATATATTTGGTTGTGCAGAGATAGCCCGCGAGGGCTCAGACCTCGCTCGCGGCTGCGTGGTGCGCGTGCTCTCTCTGTGGTGCACGGGCACCGCGGAGCAGGAAGCTCTGTGCGCCGCCGGCGCGTGCGGCGCCGCGGCGGCCTTGTTACACTCCGCTCCACCGAGAGCGTTACCGGCACTTGATCTACTCGCTGCTATGTGCTTTGAGAACGCCAGTGTTTCACAGCAAGCCATCAATACTAGGTGAGTGTCTGCTGCAAGGAAAGTGGGACAAGGAGCCAAAGCTAGTCCGCGTAACGAGTATATATCTTTGGTGCATGGGCACCGCGGTGCCCTCACTACACCCTGCTCCACTAATGCGCTACCTGCACTTCGTACACTGCACTCTCTTTATATGCCCCTCAATGATTTCAAATTTTTGACCTGGCAAGTATGTACATACATATACCTAGAGATACACATTAAATAGGACTGTGAATTTATTGCTTTAAGTGTAGCCATAGATAAAGCTCACGTTATGTAGCGTAACTGAAACTGGTCACTGAAAGAGGTGATGAAATGCACTGACCTCAGTAATAGCATCAAAAACAAAGTTTTTAACACCTGCATTTTGCCCTGCCTCACCTATGGCTGCGAAACTTGGTCACTCTCAAAACATCATAGAGAAAAGCTCGAGCATTGTCAAAGAGCAATGGAGAGAAGCATGCTGGGAATCAAACGACAAGACAGACACAGAAATACAACTATAAGAGCAAAAACGGGCATAACAGATGTACTCTCAAAGATAGATCAACTGAAATGGAGGTGGACTGGGCATATGCTAAGGAACAGACATGAAAAATGGAGTAAGATAGTAACACATTGGTATCCTAGAGACGGTAAAAGGAATAGAGGAAGACAGTTCAAGAGGTGGGAAGACGAACTCAAACTGACAGCTGGTCCAAACTGGAGAAGAGTAGCGAATGATAGAAAGCAATGGAAGGAGTTAGAGGAGGCCTTTGCCAGGAGGCACACTGAACTTAGAGACATATTATAACAAAAATAGAAAAAAAAACTACCAAAGAAAGGAAGAAAAATCTGAGTTCAGGATAAAGGGCTTATATAGATGTAGCGTAACATGTTGAGCAATTTGTGACTTTAAGGCGTTTTAATATATTCAATATGTCTGCGAGATTGCCACTCGCGGGATTTTTGTATCATTAAATTTATGAGTTTGTCGCTTCAGACGTATGTAAACAAAGTATTTTAATTCAATGCATAAAGTAATATCATAAATGTGTCATCATGGGTCATCAAAGTTGGCACCGTACGTTCTTAAGCTTGCCAAGTCCTTTATGCAGTTCCATTTTTTTATATTTTAAAGACTAACAAGTGCACAATAAGAGATGAATCATTTTGAATGCATTCTATAATTATATTGTTGGGTTGGTTTATAATGAGAATAAAAGTTATTAATATCAATATTTAATAACAAAACTTCCGTGAGACACAGACATATTAAACATATTAGACATATTAAACACGCGCACGAAGGGTTCCGTACCATTAACGTAACAAAAAACTGCAAAACAATCACGTTTGTTGTATGGGATCCCCACGTAAATATTTATTTTATACTGTTTTTAGTATTTGTTGTTATAGCGGCAACAGAAATACATCATCTGTGAAAATTTCAACTGTCTCACACTCACTCACTCATCACGGTTCATGAGATACAGCCTGGTGACAGACAGACAGACGGACAGACAGCGGAGTCTTAGTAATAGGGACCCGTTTTTACATTTTGGGTACGGAACCCTAATAAAAGCAGTATAAAGAGTATTGTATACATATAGAGTACGTACTTTAATAAAGAGTTACTTAAAAGTCGATTAGCGTTTCAGTAAACTGCCTTAAAAGTGAATAAAATAAAAACAGTTTACCGGTACAAGTGCAAATACTAAATTAGTCAAGGAGAAATTAACGTTTGGATGAAATTTATCTTATTAATTGTAATTTGAATTAATTATACGAACGAACAAACAAAGCAGTCAAAAACGTACTATTTTTGATCAATCTAAGGCAGGAACACTAATCGACATATCATTATTTATTACTCTATATTTATACTATACACATTATTTATTTATACAGTTTTTTTATTAGTGTTGAAATTTAACAAAATTTTAGGTAACAACATGGTGGTAACTAGTGGGAATAACCCCAATTTTGTCATCGCTACGTAAAAGTTTGCTTAAAACTTACTCATTTTTTCAGGTATAACGATCGAGCAATACCAGAGCTCCTCACATACCTCGTATCCAGAGATAAGCCTTTACCGGTGGCCATGGGCGCTGCCCGCTGTCTCACCTACATGCACAGGGCGGGTGCGCTCAGCGCCGACGACAGTAGGTAAGGGAAAATGTGCCTTATGGCTGTGTGTTACGGTCTACAATACTAGACCTCGGACACCTAGTATCCAGAGATATGCCTTTACCGGTGGCCATGGGCGCTGCCCGCTGTCTCACCTACATGCACAGGGCGGGTGCGCTCAGCGCCGACGACAGTAGGTAAGGGAAAATGTGCCTTATGGCTGTGTGTTACGGTCTACAATTCCGGACCTCACACGTTTCGTTTAAGCCAAGTTTCGGCACAAAAATCATGTTTCGTCCGAAGGTTCGGTTTTGGCTGAAACTAGAGCAAAACCGAACTTTAGATTTCGTTGTAACCTTTTAAACCTTAACAGTATTGGAATAGAATCGACATTCGGCCTACCTCTTTCCTTGACTATTTACAAGTGATTATCTATATTCTGTTACAGAGTTGTGTTCGGAGCACTGCCCTGTCTCGCGCGTCTCTGCACAAAGGAAATGCCGGAAGAGATCAGGGCCACGGCGGCGGAAACATTAGCATATCTAGCAGAAGTATGTATAAATCAAGCTTTTCAATCTCGTACCTTATTTAGGCCACTAAGCAAGCTTCGTGGCCTAAACACAGTACTCTACTGAAAAGCTCTCTATTATATCACGATTGTATAAAATGCTACCTAACTAATATTATAACCAGTAAGGATAGTAGAAGTCTAAATAAAAATCATGTCCCATAGTTTGATAGCTGAAATAGATGTCGATGTACAACGCCATGTGTTTTGTGGTCACTGGATTGTCAATTGTCACCTTTGGACAATTTTTCTAACCAGCTAAGGGTGGTATTGACGGTGGTGGTGATGAACACCAGTAAAACTAAAATAATGACAAATAACCACAAAAGGCCAATCAGTGTGGGAGACAAGAATATAGATTATGTCACCGACTACATATATTTAGGGAAACAAGTATCATTCAGCAAGGATAACAATGAAGAAGAAGTGATAAGAAGAACAAACATAGCATGGAGACGTTTCTGGTCACTAAAGGAGGTTCTGAAGGGCAACTACAGTCTACATATGAAGAAAATTGTCATGGACACCTGCCTCTTGCCATGCCTGCTTTACGGCTGCCAAACATGGACATACACGAAAACAATCCAACTTAGGATCATAAGAACCCAAAGAGCAATGGAGAGAAGTATCCTTAAAATAAGGAAGATACATAAAATTAACAGCAAAAAAATTAGGCAAAAGACCAGAGTAGTCGATGCTCTCACACAAGCTTTATCCCTAAAATGGCGCTGGGCTGGCCACATATCACGCTATACTGACAAGAGGTGGACCATAGAAACAACAAAATGGAGAGGACCACCAGGAGGGCGGCGCGCTGGCCGGCCGCAGCAGCGTTGGGCTGATGACCTATCCCAGGCTGTGGGAAAGCAATGGATGGCAATAGCTTCAAACAGAAGCAAATGGATTGAGTTGGAGGAGGCCCTCACCCAAAGAGGGGTTCACCACTAAGCAAATTAAGATAGATTCAACCTACGAATGTAACCTAAACTTAGTGTGAATAAACGGCTTTTTTATTTATTTATTTTTAAGGGTGGTATTCCACCTGTACAATATCATTGCGTCTCACTCTCTCATTAAGTATAATGTGAGACGCAAATACACATTGGCCAAACAAATCGTACAGGTGAAATACCAATCTAAGGAAAATAGTTTGATTTGTTCCCTAGTTGTATAGATTAGGGCAGCACCATCTCTAACGCTATACCGTAATCCCGTAAGGGTTTCGTATAAGAGGTGCAAGCACGTACTGCTCGCCCTTTAATATTTCCATGTCTCTGTGACTAAACGTGTAGTTTCATAATAACCAAAGATAGATATAACTCCGTAATAAATGGATACAGTCTAAGGAAAAAACGTGCCTCGAAAATCAAGAAAATTGGATTCTCGTTCAGAGGGCGCTACTAGCTTTGGCCTACTGTCGTATAGATGGCGTTGACGGTTTCGTTTGTTATTTAACAATTTTAACGCATATCAGTGAAAGAACATGGGTCAAAATCATAAAAATAATTAATGCAAATAAAAAAAATCATTTATCCATATTTAAATACATTTTATCGTATTTTTATAAATATTCATTTTTAGTTTTAAAGTGTGTCGACAGATTGCAGTGAATTTACTGGGGTTACAAAATTTACCGCTCTAGTATAAGTTACTCTATGTAATAACTGATTAAGTGTTTGTCGAAGGCGCCTAGCCTTTGAAAGATTGCATATACTTGAAAACTTGAAACGGGAACCGCCGTAGCCGGGTGGCCTATAGCCTATTGGTAAAGGCGTTAGCCGCGTAAGCTGAAGACACCGGTTCGATTCGGCCCTCGGACCTTAAGGGTTTGGTTACTTTTTTTAAATATATGACATCTATTTTAGTTTATAATTCATATTTACTATTTTCCAGGTAGACACGTCATTACAAAGGCTAGCAGCCATATCAAACCACCTAATGAGCTCTCTAGCGGACATCGTAAACTGTAACAGCGCTGCGGCCAAACAGGGCGCTTTTAAATGCTTCGCTTCCCTCGGTGCAAATGATGAAGATATTAGGAAGAGGATTATTGAAACACATGGGCTTATGGTCCATGTAGTCAATGGGATGAACAATCCGGAACCTGCGGTAAGTAAATACGAGGATGACTAGTTCGGTAAGAGTTAACAGGGCGCTTTCAAGTGCTTCGCTTCCCTCGGTGCAAATGATGAAGATATTAGGAAGAGAATTATTGAGACGCACGGCCTCATGGTACATGTGGTCAATGGGATGAACAACCCGTTACCTGCAGTAAATCTCAGACAAAGATTAGAGCAAGGGCGCTCTAGAAATAGCCACTTAACTTGTAGGGCAAGTTTTAGTTTAGAGAGCATGTCGAATGGTGGGCCAAAAACTCGAAGGGCCACTTGCACATTCAATAACTCTGGTTAACCGGTTAAACCTTTAGTTACCTTGCTTATTAGTACAATTTGACACTGGGTTGACGGTTTAACCGGCTAACCCCGGGTTAGTGGGATGGTGCAAGTGGCGCTAACTCTCTTTCACATGCCTTTAAATTGTGAATGGCCCTTCGAACCTACCCCGTCATCTACGCAGTTATCTGACCATTCATAAACTGTATAATAATAAATTCTTTATTTCAGGCCATTTGCCGATTGCCCATAGATTGTTAGTTATATACAGACTTATAATATTAGAGTTAGTACATCTTAACCCAGGTATTACAGTTATTTTTTAACTTATTTGGGGTTTTATTTGGGGTTTATTACCAATACATAAGGTCTAGCGATTGCCAATTTGCAGTGCCAGTTGCCTACTGGCGTTACTGTGGTGTCGTGTCTCAATCTACTTAATAAATAAATATTTTATTTTAGGTGCGGCTAGCGGCAGTAAGATGCTTACACTCACTCTCAAGATCTGTTCAGCAACTACGGACAACATTTCAGGTAACATTTCTAAGTTAACGCCAATGACGGATATATCGGCACCGCAGGTCCAACGCCAAAGACGGATTCAGTTTCAGTTCTTCTTTATTTGCTTTCTTAAGATCATGCAAAATTGTTTACTATAAAATAACTTAGCCTAAATGATGCATAACATTCAAAATGAAATTCAGAACAACATAAATTGACAAAAGGCTGATCAATGTCCTAACTAACGTAAATACACAACACACACGTAACGTAACACACAGATTTATCGGTTACACACCACAGAGCAACATAGACCTACTTGCATGTGCATAAAGTTCAATTTCAGTTTTGACACTTCGGTGACGTGGCGTCCGTGTGACAAGCGTGTTTGACACGGCGTCGAAAAGGTTAAATAGTCCTTATTGCCAATATGCATACATTAACTTTTACCACAGGGCTGACACGCCATACATCAAAAATCATTTGCGTATCTATGTTGAACGGCACGTCTGTACACGCGTCATTGTGTGGGCAGTGTGGGTAAGTTGCTTAGGGCTGACTCTCGTGCGGGGCGCGGGGCGCGGGACGCGGGGCGCGGGGCGCGGGGTGCGGGGTGCGGGGAAGGTGAACCCGAAACTTGCCGAGGCCGGCCGAAGTGACACGACGAGCCGCCTGCCGCGTTGGATAATTCGACACCGAAATGAAAAGATTGTTTTTTCTTCTTTTTTTGTTTATAGTATCACATAATAAATAACCGAGTAAAGTAGGATTAAAAGTCCGAGTTAGAGGTTACTTTGGGAATTAATTGTATCGAGCGAAGTGTCATAATTCGTGTATCGGAAGCTATGTTGTTAAAGATAATATAGTCAAGAACTACATATATTTTTTCCACGTCTACGAATATCAACGCCTCTTAGAAAAACATGATCATATAAGGAGATTTTTCGCCTTCTGGCTCAGGGAACCGCCTTAACAAACAAAATGTATCTGTTTTCTTTCGCTCCAATTGTTGAATTGGCTTTGCCAGTTTATAGTCCTGCACGTACTTGGACTTACAAAACGCCATTATTAAAGTTACGATAACGTTGTTATTGATTTTATAACATACATAGTTAATTATTAAAGTAAAAAAACAAACGTAAATGTACACGACGCGCATAGTATTTTGTAACTTAGAGTCATTTTAACATGTAATAATTTTAAGTCGCGTCACGTATAGAAATAAATGGTATTTAGTATGTTTTTATAACAGGACAAAGTATGAGTAGCATACTTTGTACCTCTTAAAGGAATCCAATAAGAGAATTCCAATTAGGTAAAGTTAGGATTGCAATATAATTTAATTAAGATAGGCTTATAACAAATAAAGAATTTTCCTCATTGTGTTTCATTACGTAGATCTGTATAAGAAAATAGGGCAAAAGTATACGCAACCTTATTCTAATAAGAAATTGTGATAATAGAATAGAATCTAATAAGATAGGTAGGATAAATAAATAAAACATGTAATTTGTTAATATATAACTTTAATAAATAAAGAGAAACGTAGGAGAGTCGAGGAAAGAGAGGTCTGCGCATGCGCGAAGCGCAGACGCCCGCGCCGGCGCGGCGCGGGGGACGAGGTCTTTAAATATGGAGGGAATAAAAGGCGGTGCGCCGGCCATAGGAAGCCATTACGAATCGAGCAGCCGAGCAAGAAACACCTCTCCAAAAGAAGAAAAGAAGACCTCTCCGACCTCGACCCTCCTGCCTCTGATTTAAGAAGAGCTCCAGTTGTTTTACTCCATCCTTGCCGCCTATGCCGCACCCTATACAGTCCACACCCCTACGATAGATCTCAAGACAACAAGATTAGGGCCTAACACTCACATTGTTTGGTCCTCGTCGAAGCCGGATCTCTGAAGCAAGAAAAATAGCAAGATGGCAGTAACAAGAAGCAACCACGGCAGAGAAGAAAATTCGTCAGATGAAACGCAGGCCACGGACCAGACCGGCGATACATCTGGTACAGGAGAGACGTCAGGCACAGGCGAGACGTCACGAACAGGCGATACGTCACGCACAGGCGAGACGTCAGGCACAGGCGAGACGTCGGGCACGGGCGAGACGTCAGGCACGGGCACCACCACAAGAACGCGCGCTGCAACAGAAGCCAGCATCGCCGGCACCAGCACGAATGGGGGCCCAGCCGACACGTCGGGAATCAGAGCAACGCCTGCAGTTAGCACCGTCGCCACACTCGTCGGGCGAGATTCCGTCGAGTTAATGCCACCGCCGCCAGTTCCCGCTAAGCCCGCTCGGTCACACCGATCCAAGGCCTCCAGCAAGAGACTCCTCGCGGAGTTAGAGGCCAAGGAGAAGTTAGCCGAGCTGGAGCTGAAGCGCGTACAAGCCGAAACAGAACTAGCAAGAATCAGACAACAAAGACTCGACCTCGCCTCGTCAAGAGAAGAGTCTGAAGAGGAAGAGGACCTTGCTCCACAACGCATTGCCGATTGGTTCAACCGCCGCCCAGAACAACCAACAGCGATTGAAGAAGAGCCCGCCCATGAAGAAGCACACGTGCCGGCCCCGCGCGCCACTAGAAAACACGCGCGGCCGGAGGCCCCTCGAGCCGCCCACGCCATGGACGTGTCATCGCTGACCGCCGCCCTAACAGAAGCCATCCAAGCCGGCAAGTCCTACAGAAAATACATACCAGACCTGCCGACATTCAGTGGCCTATGCAACGAGTGGCTACAATTTAAAGCCGCGTACAACGAGTCCGCCCCCAGTTTCGCCGCAAGTGAAAACGTCGCCCGTATAAGAAAAAGCCTCAAGGGAGTAGCCTTGGAAGCCGTAAGCGCCCTCCTCATCAGCCGGCCGCACCCCGAGGACATCATTAAAGCACTAGAAAGAAGATACGGAAGGCCAGACGCATTACTCGTCAACGAACTGGAGAAGATGAAGGGACTGCCGCGACTCACCGACAGCCCGCGCGACCTGTGCATATTCGCCAGCAAGATCGCAAACACTGTCACGACTATCGAGATATTGAAGAAGCCTCAGTACCTCTACAATCCAGAGCTACTGCGGTCGATGGTCGATAAACTCACGCCTATACTCCGAAGCAAGTGGTACGACTACGCGGCCACGAGAGAAGATACGCCCGAGCTTAAGAAGATTGCCGACTTTCTAAACAACGAAGCCGACAAGTGCACGCCTTACGC
The DNA here is from genome assembly GCF_947568885.1 of Cydia strobilella. Taxonomy (NCBI): domain Eukaryota; kingdom Metazoa; phylum Arthropoda; class Insecta; order Lepidoptera; family Tortricidae; genus Cydia; species Cydia strobilella. The sequence goes on along the minus strand of NC_086051.1, from coordinate 13,961,116 downwards.
TCCGCCTGAAAATACGACGGAGAACAAAGAAGTGAGGACCGCAAGAAAGAAGCCCGAGCGAACGTACGCCGCTACCGCCGACACTAAGAAGCCAAGAGAAGAGAAGCAAGCGTGCCCACTATGCGAACACGCTACTCACCAACTGCCGTCGTGCCCGCAATTCATCAAAATTGACACGAACGAGCGCTGGGAAGTAGCGAAGAAACACAACATTTGCTACCGATGCCTCGCTAGCAAGCATCGCCGCTTCGCGTGTCGTGCGAAGCCCTGCGGCCACCTGGGCTGCCCCATGAGACATCATCGCCTACTACATCACGAGAAGACGCCGCAATCAGTCGCCGCTGCGCAAGTCGAGCCACCACAACAACATAAACCGGAAGAAATAGTGGCCTCGGCAGTGAACACAGTCGCCTGCGCACAACCACGAACGAGCCGCGCCTACCTGAAGATAGTGCCAGTAACACTGCGCGGCCCGCGAGCGACACTAGACACGTTCGCCCTATTAGATGAAGGCAGCACGGTGACAATCATCGACTCAGCACTGGCGGACGCACTCGGGCTAGACGGTCCCACTGAACCAATGTGGGTGCAAGGCGTAGGCGGGAAAGAGATGGAGCACAATCAGAGCAGGAGGGTCGAGGTCTTCATCAAGAATAAGCACGACAGCCAAGAACAACGCATAACGAACGCGCACACCGTCGGCAGCCTCGGCTTCACCACACAGTCGATCGGCATGGAAGAAATAGACGGCTGCGCGCACCTCCGGGGTATCAAGCACAAGTTAACCTACCGCGGTGCAACCCCACAAATACTCATCGGCCAGGACAACTGGGACCTGATCGTGTCACGAGAAATAAGAAAAGGCCGGCGCGGACAACTCGTCGCGTCGAGAACCCTACTAGGATGGGTACTTCACGGCTGTCGCACCACAAAGGCGAAGCCGATCGCCTACTGCTGCGCACATCTCACTCGTACCGGGCCGACCGAGAACATAGAAGAAACCATGAAGAATTATTTCGCCCTCGAGTCTCTATCAATCGAGCCGAGGCGACCCCGTAGTGATCCCGAACAACAAGCTCTACGCATACTAGAAGAAAAGAGCCGCCGCCTACCCAATGGCCGGTTCGAGACGGGGCTACTGTGGCGCAACGAAACAGAGAAGATACCTAACAATCGCACCGACGCACTCAAGCGGCTGCACACGCTCGAGAGGAAGCTGGATCGTGACGCAAGCCTAAAGCAACAATATAACGAACGCGTCAACAACCTACTTACCTCAAACTACGCCGAGCGCGCGACAACGCCCCCGAGTGACAGAACGTGGTACTTACCTCACTTCGCAGTCTGCAATCCAGAGAAGCCGAAGATTAGACTGGTCCACGATGCTGCGGCCACATCACACGGTCGCAGCCTCAACGACATGCTACATACGGGCCCAGATTTCCTACAATCGCTACCCGGCGTCATCATGAAGTTTCGACAACATAGCATCGCAGTCTCAGCCGACCTGAAAGAAATGTTCATGCAGATAAAAATAAGAGAAGAAGACCGGGACGCCCTCCGCTTCCTATGGAGGGGCGATCGCCGCGAGGGAGAGCCAGAAGAGTACCGCATGACTTCCGTCATATTCGGCGCGTCATCATCACCGTGCACCGCCCTATACATAAAAAATAGGAATGCACAAGAACACGCGACACAGTACCCGCAAGCCGCGCGAGCGATAGAGCGAAATCACTACATGGACGACTATCTACAAAGTTTCGACACAATAGAAGAGGCAAGACAAGTAACAAGAGACGTCGACTATGTGCACAAAAAAGCCGGGTTCCAGTTGCGAGGATGGGCCACGAACGAAAAAGAAGCAATAAGTAACGTCGTCGGCAGCGAAGAGCGAGAGGGAAATACTGTCCCTATCGGCGGGAGCGAGATAGAAAAAACGCTCGGCCTGCTATGGAACACAAATGAGGACAGTATCCGCTTTCGCCTCAATACAAGAAGAGCGCAGCCCGAAGTAATCAACGACCTGCGGCCTCCGACGAAGAGAGAAGCACTCAGCGTCATTATGTCAATTTTCGACCCGCTCGGCCTCATATCACCAATCACTACGCCGGCCAAGCGAATCATGCAAGACACGGCAACATAGCACAGGCTGGGACGAAGCGATACCAGAGCAGCTACACGAACGCTGGAGCGAATGGCTACGACAACTTCGAGACCTAGGTACCCTAAAAATACCTAGGTGCTACGACACTACGCCCGCCGCCACACACGAGCTGCATACTTTCGTCGACGCCAGTGAAGAAGCCTACGCCGCCGCAGTGTATTGGAGAATGACGCGAGCCGACGGCTCAGTCAAGATAGCCCTAGCCGCCGCAAAAAGTCGAGTCACACCCAGGAAACCGGTCTCCATTCCTAGATTGGAGCTACAGGCGGCCGTCCTAGGCGTACGGCTAGCAAAAACAGTCGTCGAAGAACACAATTTCGAAATCACTTCGAAAACATATTGGAGTGACTCTCGCACGGCACTGGCATGGATACGCGCCGAGCCCCGCACATTCAAGACGTTCGTGGCACACAGACTCGCCGAAATAGAAGACTGCACTAAGAAAAACGAGTGGAGATGGGTACCGACAGCACACAACGTGGCCGACGACGCGACCCGCGCCACCCCGGCAGATTTCGACTCGCAACATAGATGGTTCACCGGCCCGCCCTTTCTCTATGAACAAAAAGAGACTTGGCCCCACGAGAATAAGGTCGAAGTTCCCGCGACCGGCGAAGAAAAAGAGACGTGCGCTGCGATCACCGTCCCTACGCAAGATAAACACGCAGCTATACCCGAGATCGAACGCTTCTCAAAATGGATGCGGCTGCTGCGAGCGACCGCGCGCGTGCTACAGTTCATCGACCTAGTGCGCCCTCAACCCCGCGCGCCCGCCCCGCCCTCGACACAACTTATCGCGGCGGCGAAGCGCAAGCGGACACGAGCGAACGCGGAACAAGACGGCGCATGGAACAAACGCACGCAACACACGCGCGTGCCCGCCAAGAGTGCAGCTACCCAACCCCAAGAAGAGAAGAAATACTTAACGCTAGAAGCCAAATACCTAAACGCCGCCGAAAAGTTACTAATACGCGCCTCACAAGAAGATAGCTACGAGAAAGAGAGAAGGCGAATAGCGAGCGGCCGTACGCCCGACAAGGACGACCGACTGGCCAAGCTGAGTGTTTATATGGACGAGGACTGTATCATACGACTACGGGGAAGAATAGCGGCGGCCGGCAACATACAAGAAGAGACAGTGCAACCAGTAGTGCTATATGGGAAGCATCACTACACGAAATTGTATGTTTCTCATGTGCATGAACAATTACATCATGGCGGTACGGAAATAGTGGTGAACGAGTTGCGACAGCGAGTGCACATAGTGAAAATAAGGCCGACAGTGAAACAAGTGATCGCTCAGTGTCCGAGATGTCGACTACGTCGTGCGAAGCCCGCGGCCCCGGCCACTGGTGACCTACCGGCGGCACGCCTGGCGCATCATGTGAGGCCCTTTACCTACACGGGTCTAGACTACTACGGGCCGCAAGAAGTCACAGTGGGACGTCACAGAGAAAAAAGGTACGTCGCGCTGTTCACATGTATGACGTCGAGGGCCGTACACCTAGAAATGGTAGCCTCACTAAGCACGGACTCGGCCATCAACGCACTACGCCGTTTCATTGCCCGGCGCGGGTGCCCTACAGAGCTGTGGAGTGACAACGGGACCGCCTTCAGAGGAGCCAACCGCGAGTTGACGGAAGCCATGAGAGACGCCGCCCACGCGCGCCGCATAAACTGGCGTTTCCTACCCCCCGCCGCACCCTTCATGGCGGGCGTGTGGGAACGTATGGTGCGCACGGTGAAAGAAGCTATGAAGGCCACCCTACATGAAAAATACCCGAGCGACGAGACTCTACAAACCCTACTGGCGGAGGCGGAGGCGACGGTCAACTCGAGGCCCATAACCTACGTAGCGGTGAATCCAGAAGACCCGCCGGCACTGACTCCAAACATGATCCTGCTCGGGCCGGACTGCTACACCCCGGCTCCCGGCACCTTCGAAGAGAGCGACATGAACGCGCGACAACACTGGAGGCGCGCCCAGCAGCTGGCCGACACCTTCTGGCAGCGCTGGGTTCGCGAGTACGCGCCGCTACTACAACACCGGCGGGAGCCCCACGGCGCAGGAGTCACCCCGGCCGTCGGCGATGTCGTAATAATATGCGACTCCAACCTCCCCCGCAACATATGGCCACGTGGAATAGTGAAGCAGACGTATCCGGGCAAGGACGGCGTGGTACGAGTCGTGGACGTCACCACCAGCAGAGGACACGTGCTGAGGCGGCCAACAAAGAAGATCGTCGTGCTACCAGTGGGATCGCAAGGCGACGGCGGGAGAAATGTACACGACGCGCATAGTATTTTGTAACTTAGAGTCATTTTAACATGTAATAATTTTAAGTCGCGTCACGTATAGAAATAAATGGTATTTAGTATGTTTTTATAACAGGACAAAGTATGAGTAGCATACTTTGTACCTCTTAAAGGAATCCAATAAGAGAATTCCAATTAGGTAAAGTTAGGATTGCAATATAATTTAATTAAGATAGGCTTATAACAAATAAAGAATTTTCCTCATTGTGTTTCATTACGTAGATCTGTATAAGAAAATAGGGCAAAAGTATACGCAACCTTATTCTAATAAGAAATTGTGATAATAGAATAGAATCTAATAAGATAGGTAGGATAAATAAATAAAACATGTAATTTGTTAATATATAACTTTAATAAATAAAGAGAAACGTAGGAGAGTCGAGGAAAGAGAGGTCTGCGCATGCGCGAAGCGCAGACGCCCGCGCCGGCGCGGCGCGGGGGACGAGGTCTTTAAATATGGAGGGAATAAAAGGCGGTGCGCCGGCCATAGGAAGCCATTACGAATCGAGCAGCCGAGCAAGAAACACCTCTCCAAAAGAAGAAAAGAAGACCTCTCCGACCTCGACCCTCCTGCCTCTGATTTAAGAAGAGCTCCAGTTGTTTTACTCCATCCTTGCCGCCTATGCCGCACCCTATACAGTCCACACCCCTACGATAGATCTCAAGACAACAAGATTAGGGCCTAACACTCACAGTAAATGTTCCGAGCAACAAGTCCTTTTTTGTGAAAAGTGTTAAACTAAAAATAAAACATTTACGAGGAATATTTGTCTAGAATGTGTACTTTCATTAAATGTTGGCAAACTGAGATTACGCCAGAAGTCCGCCAGATATCTGTCGCGGGCGAGGTAGTTCGAGTCGGGGCGGGGCGGTGCGTGGCCGTTCTATATGATAATACTGTTACTTATTCTGTGCTTTTACTTAACTACGCTACGTCTATGTCAGTAAAAGTTGTGTTGATTAAAATGTTTCTTATGATGGTAAAGTATAAACAAGTAGCTGTTTTAAGTTTTTAACAAAATAAGTATTTTCTTTTAAACTTTTTAGGACCACGCAGTGTGGAGACCTCTAATGCAATTGCTGAGTGACTCGCCCGGAACCGAACTCCTGACCGTCGGTTCGTCCACTCTTTGCAATTTGCTGTTAGAGTTCTCACCTGCCAAGGAGCCTATGTTAGATCAAGGTATTTAACAACGTTACGTTATGTAACTAATATAATAATAACGTAACTGGTAACCGAAGAGCTGGCGGCTTCCTCGCACAACGTATCAGCATTGCGATACAGCGAGGAAATGCCGCCAGCATCCTTGGTACAATGCCTCAAGGGCCTATTTTAGATTTAAGCTAGTTATTAAATTCGTTTACTAGTACCACTGTATTTATTTTATTTAAACTTTATTGCACAAAAGAACAACTTACTGTACAAAAGGCGAACTTAATGCCATTAGGCATTCTCTACCAGTCACCCTTAAGGCAAAGCAGAAAAAATTGTAGGCGGTGCATTTGAAAACCAAAAGAAAACTGTATATGTCTTGTACGTAAATAAATATTTCAGTTTATATAATAATTTAAGTACATCTTATCTCAGTAGATTCCTATAGCTAAAAGTAATGATGGTGAGGTGACTTGCACTTGCCCTAACGCCGCTGATCAGTGACAAACGAGTAGTGAATTTTCTTTGAGAAATTTACAAAAAAATTACATTCAGTCATGAGAACAGTCGGCAATCAATAATAATTATTATGCTTTTTCTATTACACGCACGTGGGCGTTTTCTAAAATAAATATTGAAAACTTGATTCTCACAGATCCTGGTGTTTTTAGATTCTTTCAACTCAGAATCACAAGCATACTTAATCCTGATAATAAAAAAATGTCCCAAAAATTTGTATGAAAATTGTACATTCTACGTCACGCACATACAAGTGAAAAATCTTTTCACACTAAAACGTGACGTAATGGAATGGACATTTTGGGACATCTTTTTTTAATGGCAGGATGGAGAATGCTGTCGTTTCTGAGTAGAATGAACCCAAGAATGTTTCCTTGGCCCACGTTTCATTGGCAATAACTTATTATTAGAATGTTTTCTTTTTAAATTCCAGGTGCTGTAGAAATGTTGTGCAACTTGACGAAAAGGCCGGAAGCTGCTTTAAGACTGAATGGTATTTGGGCATTAATGAATATGGCTTTCCAGGCAAGTTCAAAAGAAACTTTACCTTGACAATAAGCTTAAGAGTCCCCGGCAAGCTCGGCCGAATTTCACCTTCCCATACAAACGTAGTTTCATTCTCATTTTAAAACTACGTGTTGGAATGTAATGAAACTTTGCACATACAATGACATGAGGTATATCTAGGTCTGTAATTAGTTTATATAGCTCCAGTTTATAAAACAAACGAAATAGAGCAAAAACAAGTTTTGTATGAAAAGCTTAAATTCGCTGTATTTTTTTCCCTATCGTATCTGAAGCTACATAAACTAATTACAGACATAGATATACCTTATCCTATTGTAAGTACAAAGTTTCAGAGCAAACTAGCTACACGTTTTAAAATGAGAGCGTAACTACGTTTGTATGGAGAACCGAGCTTGCCGGGGACCCTTAATTGTAAAATTAATTCATCTAAAACAGGAGAGGGCCTACCGCGAAAAATAAATATATAGAGAGGATAACGAAATTTCGATTTTCGTTTTTCGCAGCCGGACCATTGCTCGAATCTCAGCTTGTTTCAATGAGCATCTTGGAACTTACGCTCGAAATATAATTTCACAGTTGCTTTTCGGCGAAAGAAACACCATCAAGAATTTTACTAATGCCAACATGACTATTTCGCTTCTGAGTCCATCTGGGTTGGGAGTCTGACGGCAGATATTTGTATAAACTTGTGTGACAACTTTTGGAATTCAGAGAAGTGCGTTTGTGGATCAGACTAAAAAGGTTAATGTATACTGGATTTTTTAAACACACGGAATTGATGTAAACAAAGATGTGGCCGGTGACAAAAAACTTTTGCAGCATTAAAGGTACTTAAACTGTCGATATTTTCCATATTTATTAGAAATCTTTATATTCTACTACAGAAATAATGACTTTGTTAAAAGGAAACTAAATTTTAACATAAAACATTTTGGTATATTAATGGAAAATCTTAATGCTTTTAATTGTTGTGGATTTTTTTCTATTTCCCCATTTAGCCCATCGTGAATATTACAAATATGTAATAGTGTGTCATAAATAAATAGTTTTCGAGTTAAATCATTTCTTAAGTACATTAATTTTTAAGTTTTTCTGTGAGCCCTTATTTTAAAAACCCTTGACTTGCCTGCAAGTGTCACTTTGAAAGTGACAGTAGTTTGTTTACATTAATTCCGTGTGTTTAAAAATTCCAGTTTAGTGTCATATCCATTACCCGGGGTTTTGGGTGCGGGAATGTTTTGCACTAGCCAAGAAATAAGTAAAAACTGTAAAATGAAGAAACTATTTTAAGAAATGTTAGCATTTAGCTTAATAGCTTTGCTATGTTACAATAAACAAACTTATAAATTTAAAAAAAATTCCGCCCTCAAATCCCTGGGGTATGGTCATATCATATCAGGAGCTGAAAACAAAAGCTGAGAAGCAATATTAATGGCCGTTAGTCCACCGACAAGAGCTTTAAAATATAATAAGGTAAAATTATCAAAAACACCTCATTTCAGGCGGAGCAAAAAGTCAAGCAACGCATCTTATCCTGCCTCGGCACGGAGCAAATGTTCAGACTATTAAGCGATGCGGACACACGGGTTATAATGAAGACGCTGGGCTTGCTACGGAATCTGTTGTCCACAAGGCAACACATTGACGCTATCATGAGCGAGTATTCCTCGCAGGTTATGCAGGTAATCATTACATTCGTTACTTTCGAAAAATCGTTGGAAATAAAAGCGTAGGTATCGTCGACAGTGGTAGTGGTGGTGCCCTAACAGGGCGTCACATGAACAGCTCATATTTAAGAACACCTGTATATACCTGCTATGTGATATGCAATAAATGATTTCAATTTCAATTTTAATTGTGTTAACCCTTAAATGCATAATGATGTATATATGCATCGTATATTTGATGGTTTTTTTAAATACTATGATTTTTTTCTTTATTTTTCCCTCAATCTATACAACATGACACATCCATTTCAATTTATTAAAAAGTTATACAAAAAATCATGCATTTAAGGGTTAAACGCTCTATCCTAACATAGATAGCGCTTTATTATACTCAATTTAAATAACAGTTCAATCAATAAAGTAAGGACGCTAAGCACGAAGTAACAAAATAAACCATTTTTAGCAATTCTCCTATGCAATTTCTCCTAGGCTCACAGTTAACGGTGAAAGTCTCTAATATTTATTATTATTTTCAGGCGGTGATAGTAGTACTGGAAGGCTCGTACCCTGCTGAAGTAAAAGAGCAAGCGTTGTGTATACTTGGAAATATCGGCGACGGCGAGAAAGCTAAGGATCTTATCATGGCCAACGAGGATGTACTGAGGAAACTCGTTGACTACCTGGTTAGTAAATACGTATTTCAGGCGGTGATAGTAGTACCGGAAGGCTCGTACACCGCTGAAGTGAAGGAGCAAAGGTTGTGTATACTTGGCAATATCGGCGATGGCGAAAAAGCCAAGGATCCTATCATGGCCAACGAGGATATACTGAGAAAACTTGTCGATTACCTGGTTAGTACCTAAATACTCGCAGTCAGCTGCAGAGAAAAGGTGCCACCCCTGCATAGAAGTTTGTATGCAGCGTGGCACCTTTTCTTTGAAGCTGACCGTACATTAGTTCAAGTTAATATGTGTTTGATATGTCCGATGGCCAATGGGTGGGGAGGGGAGGGGTATATATTTAGTAACAAATTTTATTCTCTAGAAGGCAGCTGACTCCCCCTGCCACCCCCTGGCGACGTCCATGAATTCCCTAGTGTAGAAAAGTTCTAGCTCTCGCGTAGAACATTTTGGGTGTTGTTAAGAAAGTATTTAAAATAAAGGTATTACATAATTGGCAAATTCGTTGTAAGCTAGATGTATACTACAGTCATCTTTAGGTTTGATTTAGTTTATATTTGATTGACACAAACTTCTTTTTTTTTTCCACACAATTAGCCAATAAGTGAAGTATACCAGACCTGCGTCCTAACTGTAATTGCTGTACGCATCGGAAACATGGACTACATACGCGAAACAAGAACGCAAGCTCAACGCTTTCCACATGCGCTGCCTGAGGACTATTCTTGGAGTTACTTGGCAAGATAAGATTAGCAACGAGGTAGTGCTCTCAAAAACGCATTGTTGCAGCCTAACTGCTATGTTAAAGCAGAGAAGACTTCGCTGCCTCGGTCACATACATCGCATGGACACTGGGAGACTACCACGCCAAGTTATGCTGGTTCAGATAGCGGACGTAAAAAGACCTGTTGGCCGTCCAACTTTACGGTTTAAGGACTCCTGTAAGCGGGACATGGACAGTTTTGGCATTCGAACCGACAGTTGGGAAAAACGTGCTGAAATGAGACCGGAATGGCGTCACGACATTAAAGTCGGAACATCAAAGCACGACGATGACTGGCTGGAGAACCTTAAGCAGAAAAGTCTTCGTCGTGCTCTACCACCTCCTGCGGACTCGCGTTTTGTGTGCGATCGATGTGGCAAGAAATGCCGCGCTGCGATAGGACTTTATAGCCATCAACGGCGATGCGGGACCCTATAAACCCACAAGCGCCGTAACAAGCATCTACAACAGATGATGTGGCCAATGATGATGAGATACTGCGTGCTTCGGCCGCGGCTGCGTTTGGGTGATGTGTGTTGGCTTCGGACGAGGCACGGTTAACAAATCAAGGTGCTTTGGGCGCCGAGGCAGCTCGGTCGCTGCCTACACACCTGACAATTCCCTGGCTCTGTATTTTCAGGAGATTGAATGCGGGAAAATTCTCTTTAACACTCTCAGCGCAATAGAACAAACAATTTTGTTTTTATGGCAGGCCATGTGGGTTGCCGGCCGCCCCAAAAGAATCGAGTCCAGAAGGCCGCTGTGATATTTAGTAACTTTACCGGCAGGCCAAGTAGGCCGCCGGCGGCCCACATTGATTCTGTTGTAGCAGACCAGTATGATTTTTTAACAACTTACCCGCAGGCCACGTGGGTCGCCGGCGTACCAAAAGCAGAAACTCATAATGATAATACATTTTTAGTCAAAGTCACAAGTCAAAGTTTTAACACAGCAGGACAAAATTTTCTCGTAATTTTGATATTTCGGACTTATAAAAAATCGGGATTATGAAAATCTTGGTTATAAAAATCGGAAAAACATTTTTCGTAATATTTGGGTGTTCCCTTAAATGACACAGATAAAATTGCATTATTTCAAAACAGAAGGAAAGTTACTTATTTTTGACGCCGTATGTACCATCACGCGTAAGCCTATTCTGCATCTGCATTATACGAGAAGAGGAGTCGCAAGATGAAAATATGGTAATTCAATTTTTGTGGGATCATTGCGTACCACGTGGCCTGCCGGTAAAGTTTACACTTTGGCCCGCTGGCCGCCCACATGGCCTGCTGATAAAGCAAATTGAAACTGATAAAAAATCATAGTGGCCTGCGGCACTGGAACTTTTGTGGGCCGCCGGCGTACCATGTGGCCTGCCCGTAAAATCTAAAGTAAAGTGCTGCACTCGTATGCTTGTGGGCCGCCGGCGGACGACGTGGCCCGCTGATAAAGTTACTCAGAAATCATAGTGGCCTACTGTACTCGAAAATTTGTGCGCCGCCGGCTCCCCACGTGGCGCTGAGAGTGTTAAAAATGTAATGGCGTATTTGTTTGGCAGGCGCACCCCGAGAGCAAGCTGCAAGAGGCGGCGCTGTTCGTGGCCGGCAACCTCGTGTGGCGCGGAGAAGAGGGTGCGGCGGCGCGACAAGCGCGGCTCGCGTCGCTCGGCGTGCTGCGCGCGCTGCAGCTGCTGCGCCAGCGCCGCGACCACCAGCTGCACGACAAGTCAGTATATACACTAGCGGCAGGCAAGGCTCGCGTCGCTCGGCGTGCTGCGCGCGCTGCAGCTGCTGCGCCAGCGCCGCGACCACCAGCTGCACGACAAGTCAGTATATACACTAGCGGCAGGCAAGGCTCGCGTCGCTCGGCGTGCTGCGCGCGCTGCAGCTGCTGCGCCAGCGCCGCGACCACCAGCTGCACGACAAGTCAGTATATACACTAGCGGCAGGCAAGGCTCGCGTCGCTCGGCGTGCTGCGCGCGCTGCAGCTGCTGCGCCAGCGCCGCGACCACCAGCTGCACGACAAGTCAGTATATACACTAGCGGCAGGCAAGGCTCGCGTCGCTCGGCGTGCTGCGCGCGCTGCAGCTGCTGCGCCAGCGCCGCGACCACCAGCTGCACGACAAGTCAGTATATACACTAGCGGCAGGCAAGGCTCGCGTCGCTCGGCGTGCTGCGCGCGCTGCAGCTGCTGCGCCAGCGCCGCGACCACCAGCTGCACGACAAGTCAGTATATACACTAGCGGCAGGCAAGGCTCGCGTCGCTCGGCGTGCTGCGCGCGCTGCAGCTGCTGCGCCAGCGCCGCGACCACCAGCTGCACGACAAGTCAGTATATACACTAGCGGCAGGCAAGGCTCGCGTCGCTCGGCGTGCTGCGCGCGCTGCAGCTGCTGCGCCAGCGCCGCGACCACCAGCTGCACGACAAGTCAGTATATACACTAGCGGCAGGCAAGGCTCGCGTCGCTCGGCGTGCTGCGCGCGCTGCAGCTGCTGCGCCAGCGCCGCGACCACCAGCTGCACGACAAGTCAGTATATACACTAGCGGCAGGCAAGGCTCGCGTCGCTCGGCGTGCTGCGCGCGCTGCAGCTGCTGCGCCAGCGCCGCGACCACCAGCTGCACGACAAGTCAGTATATACACTAGCGGCAGGCAAGGCTCGCGTCGCTCGGCGTGCTGCGCGCGCTGCAGCTGCTGCGCCAGCGCCGCGACCACCAGCTGCACGACAAGTCAGTATATACACTAGCGGCAGGCAAGGCTCGCGTCGCTCGGCGTGCTGCGCGCGCTGCAGCTGCTGCGCCAGCGCCGCGACCACCAGCTGCACGACAAGTCAGTATATACACTAGCGGCAGGCAAGGCTCGCGTCGCTCGGCGTGCTGCGCGCGCTGCAGCTGCTGCGCCAGCGCCGCGACCACCAGCTGCACGACAAGTCAGTATATACACTAGCGGCAGGCAAGGCTCGCGTCGCTCGGCGTGCTGCGCGCGCTGCAGCTGCTGCGCCAGCGCCGCGACCACCAGCTGCACGACAAGTCAGTATATACACTAGCGGCAGGCAAGGCTCGCGTCGCTCGGCGTGCTGCGCGCGCTGCAGCTGCTGCGCCAGCGCCGCGACCACCAGCTGCACGACAAGTCAGTATATACACTAGCGGCAGGCAAGGCTCGCGTCGCTCGGCGTGCTGCGCGCGCTGCAGCTGCTGCGCCAGCGCCGCGACCACCAGCTGCACGACAAGTCAGTATATACACTAGCGGCAGGCAAGGCTCGCGTCGCTCGGCGTGCTGCGCGCGCTGCAGCTGCTGCGCCAGCGCCGCGACCACCAGCTGCACGACAAGTCAGTATATACACTAGCGGCAGGCAAGGCTCGCGTCGCTCGGCGTGCTGCGCGCGCTGCAGCTGCTGCGCCAGCGCCGCGACCACCAGCTGCACGACAAGTCAGTATATACACTAGCGGCAGGCAAGGCTCGCGTCGCTCGGCGTGCTGCGCGCGCTGCAGCTGCTGCGCCAGCGCCGCGACCACCAGCTGCACGACAAGTCAGTATATACACTAGCGGCAGGCAAGGCTCGCGTCGCTCGGCGTGCTGCGCGCGCTGCAGCTGCTGCGCCAGCGCCGCGACCACCAGCTGCACGACAAGTCAGTATATACACTAGCGGCAGGCAAGGCTCGCGTCGCTCGGCGTGCTGCGCGCGCTGCAGCTGCTGCGCCAGCGCCGCGACCACCAGCTGCACGACAAGTCAGTATATACACTAGCGGCAGGCAAGGCTCGCGTCGCTCGGCGTGCTGCGCGCGCTGCAGCTGCTGCGCCAGCGCCGCGACCACCAGCTGCACGACAAGTCAGTATATACACTAGCGGCAGGCAAGGCTCGCGTCGCTCGGCGTGCTGCGCGCGCTGCAGCTGCTGCGCCAGCGCCGCGACCACCAGCTGCACGACAAGTCAGTATATACACTAGCGGCAGGCAAGGCTCGCGTCGCTCGGCGTGCTGCGCGCGCTGCAGCTGCTGCGCCAGCGCCGCGACCACCAGCTGCACGACAAGTCAGTATATACACTAGCGGCAGGCAAGGCTCGCGTCGCTCGGCGTGCTGCGCGCGCTGCAGCTGCTGCGCCAGCGCCGCGACCACCAGCTGCACGACAAGTCAGTATATACACTAGCGGCAGGCAAGGCTCGCGTCGCTCGGCGTGCTGCGCGCGCTGCAGCTGCTGCGCCAGCGCCGCGACCACCAGCTGCACGACAAGTCAGTATATACACTAGCGGCAGGCAAGGCTCGCGTCGCTCGGCGTGCTGCGCGCGCTGCAGCTGCTGCGCCAGCGCCGCGACCACCAGCTGCACGACAAGTCAGTATATACACTAGCGGCAGGCAAGGCTCGCGTCGCTCGGCGTGCTGCGCGCGCTGCAGCTGCTGCGCCAGCGCCGCGACCACCAGCTGCACGACAAGTCAGTATATACACTAGCGGCAGGCAAGGCTCGCGTCGCTCGGCGTGCTGCGCGCGCTGCAGCTGCTGCGCCAGCGCCGCGACCACCAGCTGCACGACAAGTCAGTATATACACTAGCGGCAGGCAAGGCTCGCGTCGCTCGGCGTGCTGCGCGCGCTGCAGCTGCTGCGCCAGCGCCGCGACCACCAGCTGCACGACAAGTCAGTATATACACTAGCGGCAGGCAAGGCTCGCGTCGCTCGGCGTGCTGCGCGCGCTGCAGCTGCTGCGCCAGCGCCGCGACCACCAGCTGCACGACAAGTCAGTATATACACTAGCGGCAGGCAAGGCTCGCGTCGCTCGGCGTGCTGCGCGCGCTGCAGCTGCTGCGCCAGCGCCGCGACCACCAGCTGCACGACAAGTCAGTATATACACTAGCGGCAGGCAAGGCTCGCGTCGCCCGGCGTGCTGCGCGCGCTGCAGCTGCTGCGCCAGCGCCGCGACCACCAGCTGCACGACAAGTCAGTATATACACTAGCGGCAGGCAAGGCTCGCGTCGCTCGGCGTGCTGCGCGCGCTGCAGCTGCTGCGCCAGCGCCGCGACCACCAGCTGCACGACAAGTCAGTATATACACTAGCGGCAGGCAAGGCTCGCGTCGCTCGGCGTGCTGCGCGCGCTGCAGCTGCTGCGCCAGCGCCGCGACCACCAGCTGCACGACAAGTCAGTATATACACTAGCGGCAGGCAAGGCTCGCGTCGCTCGGCGTGCTGCGCGCGCTGCAGCTGCTGCGCCAGCGCCGCGACCACCAGCTGCACGACAAGTCAGTATATACACTAGCGGCAGGCAAGGCTCGCGTCGCTCGGCGTGCTGCGCGCGCTGCAGCTGCTGCGCCAGCGCCGCGACCACCAGCTGCACGACAAGTCAGTATATACACTAGCGGCAGGCAAGGCTCGCGTCGCTCGGCGTGCTGCGCGCGCTGCAGCTGCTTCGCCAGCGCCGCGACCACCAGCTGCACGACAAGTCAGTATATACACTAGCGGCAGGCAAGGCTCGCGTCGCTCGGCGTGCTGCGCGCGCTGCAGCTGCTGCGCCAGCGCCGCGACCACCAGCTGCACGACAAGTCAGTATATACACTAGCGGCAGGCAAGGCTCGCGTCGCTCGGCGTGCTGCGCGCGCTGCAGCTGCTGCGCCAGCGCCGCGACCACCAGCTGCACGACAAGTCAGTATATACACTAGCGGCAGGCAAGGCTCGCGTCGCTCGGCGTGCTGCGCGCGCTGCAGCTGCTGCGCCAGCGCCGCGACCACCAGCTGCACGACAAGTCAGTATATACACTAGCGGCAGGCAAGGCTCGCGTCGCTCGGCGTGCTGCGCGCGCTGCAGCTGCTGCGCCAGCGCCGCGACCACCAGCTGCACGACAAGTCAGTATATACACTAGCGGCAGGCAAGGCTCGCGTCGCTCGGCGTGCTGCGCGCGCTGCAGCTGCTGCGCCAGCGCCGCGACCACCAGCTGCACGACAAGTCAGTATATACACTAGCGGCAGGCAAGGCTCGCGTCGCTCGGCGTGCTGCGCGCGCTGCAGCTGCTGCGCCATCGCCGCGACCACCAGCTGCACGACAAGTCAGTATATACACTAGCGGCAGGCAAGGCTCGCGTCGCTCGGCGTGCTGCGCGCGCTGCAGCTGCTGCGCCAGCGCCGCGACCACCAGCTGCACGACAAGTCAGTATATACACTAGCGGCAGGCAAGGCTCGCGTCGCTCGGCGTGCTGCGCGCGCTGCAGCTGCTGCGCCAGCGCCGCGACCACCAGCTGCACGACAAGTCAGTATATACACTAGCGGCAGGCAAGGCTCGCGTCGCTCGGCGTGCTGCGCGCGCTGCAGCTGCTGCGCCAGCGCCGCGACCACCAGCTGCACGACAAGTCAGTATATACACTAGCGGCAGGCAAGGCTCGCGTCGCTCGGCGTGCTGCGCGCGCTGCAGCTGCTGCGCCAGCGCCGCGACCACCAGCTGCACGACAAGTCAGTATATACACTAGCGGCAGGCAAGGCTCGCGTCGCTCGGCGTGCTGCGCGCGCTGCAGCTGCTGCGCCAGCGCCGCGACCACCAGCTGCACGACAAGTCAGTATATACACTAGCGGCAGGCAAGGCTCGCGTCGCTCGGCGTGCTGCGCGCGCTGCAGCTGCTGCGCCAGCGCCGCGACCACCAGCTGCACGACAAGTCAGTATATACACTAGCGGCAGGCAAGGCTCGCGTCGCTCGGCGTGCTGCGCGCGCTGCAGCTGCTGCGCCAGCGCCGCGACCACCAGCTGCACGACAAGTCAGTATATACACTAGCGGCAGGCAAGGCTCGCGTCGCTCGGCGTGCTGCGCGCGCTGCAGCTGCTGCGCCAGCGCCGCGACCACCAGCTGCACGACAAGTCAGTATATACACTAGCGGCAGGCAAGGCTCGCGTCGCTCGGCGTGCTGCGCGCGCTGCAGCTGCTGCGCCAGCGCCGCGACCACCAGCTGCACGACAAGTCAGTATATACACTAGCGGCAGGCAAGGCTCGCGTCGCTCGGCGTGCTGCGCGCGCTGCAGCTGCTGCGCCAGCGCCGCGACCACCAGCTGCACGACAAGTCAGTATATACACTAGCGGCAGGCAAGGCTCGCGTCGCTCGGCGTGCTGCGCGCGCTGCAGCTGCTGCGCCAGCGCCGCGACCACCAGCTGCACGACAAGTCAGTATATACACTAGCGGCAGGCAAGGCTCGCGTCGCTCGGCGTGCTGCGCGCGCTGCAGCTGCTGCGCCAGCGCCGCGACCACCAGCTGCACGACAAGTCAGTATATATTCACCTTAAAGTTTTTTCTTTATTTAGAAGCAAACAGTCTCTTATATAATAAGTTGTTACAATATAGGGTAATAGACTTATAGACCTACAGCAAAGATAGATATAACTCCGTAATAGATGGATACAGTCTAAGGAAAAAACGTGCCTCGAAAATCACGAAAATTTGATTCTCGATCAGAGGGCGCCACTAGTTTTGGCCTACACTCGTATAGAGGGCGTTGACGGTTTCGTTTGTTATTTATAATTGTAACGCATATCAGTGAAAGAACATGGGTCAAAAACATAAAAATAATTAATTCAAATAAAAAAAAACATTTATCCATATTTAAATACATTTTATCGTATTTTTATAAATATTTATTTTTAGTTTTAAAGTGTGTCGACAGATGGCAGTGAATTTACTGGGGTTACAAAATTTACTATGACAGTACCGCTCTAGTATAAGTTACTCTATGTCTACAGTTTCCTACAGTTTCCTTAGTTAAAATTGGTTCGATAGAAAAGAAACGAAAACATGTTTAATTTTTATTTATGTTCAGTTGTATATCGTTACGTCTATATTTATGCAATTTTGGTATAAAATAAGAGGGATCTGAGAAACAAAATTTTTAATAGAAGTATATTTACAGAATAATTGAGAAAAAGGTAAAAATCCGAGCCATGGCCAATATCTTCAGTCGCAAGTTTCGCGCAGCGCGCCATATCTTTTGTTTCCTTCTAGTTTCCTGGCTTAAAAATATAATTTTCACATCACCTATTCGAAAAGGGAACTTTTCTTCCCTGCTAGGAGGGATCAAAGTGGCACTTTTCTGTTCAAGGACATTTTGTTGCCAGTATGAAATATTGACACAAAGACATATGAAATTAGTATGCATATAATCGATTACAATTTCTTTATAATCGATTACGTGCATACAATTTTCTAACTTAAATAATATTTTGTTGTAATTGTAAACAATAAATGTAATTAGCATATTTTAAAATAATTAATTAGCGTAATATTTACAAAAAAACGTAAAAAACATTCGTTTAATAATTTAATTTTTATTTTGACATTTTAAGTCTTCTTAAACGCAGCCATACTTGTCTATGCAATTTAAAGAGTTTATATTTAAAAAGTTTTGTACAAATATTTCACAAAGCATAATTATGCGGTTCTGTATTGTGTATAAATTTGTAAATACTTAGTTTAAATCAAACCCACAAGTAAGGCATGTAAGTTTTATTTTGATTTTAATTTATCAACACGAGACGATTCTTATGAGTGTATAAAATCAAAAGCGTTGTGTTATTGTATATGTATACTCATACTCGTATATCCGTCGAAACGTTTACGTAATTTCTCTTCGCGCGGCTTGCGGGCACTGTTTTGTCAAAATCCGAGCGGAGCCGCGGGATCATGGAAACTATTTGTTGTACTCATATTTAAGTACGTAGGGGCATTTTTTTCCAATTGAAAATGAAAAAAATGAAAAAAGTTTATTGTGTAAATTTAAACATACAGTAAATCACGACCCTGTGTCCTGAGCTAGGAAACCCTGTATTACAGGACCCAGTTTCGTTATACTTTAGTCAATTGTTGAAAAATTGCACCGAGTCTTGTGTCAGGGGTTCAGGGGGGGGGGGGGGCAATTGCCCCTAGTGCCCCCCCTGTATCCGCGCCTGGTACAGTCACGTCTGAAAATATCGATACGGACAAAGTGCCAGAAGTATAGGTATGTACCTATACTAAGGTCGTGTATACATATTTTTGGAACTTTGTCCGTATCGATCTTTGCTTAAAATAATAATGTTTTGAAGCCTAATATATGTATGTAATTTCCTCATAGGTGATGTGAAAAGCATTATGTGTTACATGGTAGCAAAATTATTTTCACCTTGGGCGTTAACACTTGAATCCCTCACTACGCTCAGGATTCTATTATAGAATCCTTCGCTTCGTTTAGGATTCAATTGTACGCCCTCGCCGTAAATATGTCATTTTGCTCTCTTGTGACACAATCTACTATTGTTTTCAGAGTGAAGACGGCCCTGGCTCAGTTCAGCGATTTCACATAATACCGCCGCAGCCCGAGGCGCAAGCGACCGCGACGCGAGTAACTCGAGTCTCTCGAGTCCCGTCTCGAGTCTCGAGTCTCAAGCCGCGAGTCCCGCGCCCGAGGTCCACATGTGATAGTCCACGGACAGTGAGTTTTCCAGTCATACAGTAATTTAGTTTTCAACGTTAACGTAAGCCAAAGTAACGACGCTAAAGTAAATTTCGTTGACGGCCTGTTCCTATCTCTATCGCACGCGCATAATTATTATTACTGTCCCGGTCGCACAGTGGCATCATGGGCAGGACAGGAATATAAATACCCGCTTGCGACAAAGATAGGAACAGGCGGGTTCTTCGTGGTTAGCGTCCTTACATTTAGGACTAAGGTTTATTGTACATAGCTAAGTTCGCTTAATTGTTATCTCGTCTTATGAAACGTTATTGATTATTTATTTTTATTATAAAGTTGACATTAAATGTCTACTCGAACTAGATTCGATAGGAGCATTGCCGAGGTGTTGAAAAATTTAATTAAATTTATTGACTTCAAAACTAATTGGTAATAAATATCACATATTTCACCGGTTTTTTAAACCGCGTGAAATATTGAATACTATCACGTGTCCAAAATACACGCTTTGAAAATTTTACTAAATTAAATTTTTCATATTTTAAACTTAAAGGTTGTTTTCAACGACAGAGGTGCTAAACCCTCGTGTACTTCAGGCTGGGGTGTACAATGAATTGTCAGTAAAAATAAAATAACATCAGTAAATAAAACCGGACAAGTGCGAGTCGGACTCTCCCACCAAGGGGCACTTTTTAGTATTTTTTGTTATAGCAGGGACCGGACAACCCTTTCCGCGATAAAACCCTTTCAATGGGCGACACTTAAACACGGCTAACACATTGAAAGACTTTCCCTTTTGAACTGCAAGCCCATTCATACTCTTACCTTTGACTAACCCTTACCGAAAAGCTAACCAAAAATAAGGCTAGCTCTTAATAAGGGCTACCCTTATCTTTAAGCGCTTTTTATAAAGGTTTCCCTTTGCGTGAAAGAGACAGGATTAGTATATATCTACGGTAGTGTATGAAAAGGAAAGAAAATACGTGCCTAGTCAAAGAACACCGCCGTCACCGCCGACGATCGCTCGGATTCGAAGTAATGTGTGCTTTATGAACAAGGTAGACGACTTAAATTAGCACGCTTATATGCTAAAAGGGAAGCCCTTTATAAGGCTAACCCTTATAAGCAATATGCAAGGTGTTGGTAAGCGGATGATAAGGGTTTTGTAAAGGGTATTTGGGCTACCGATTACTCAAATGTGGTAGCTTTATATAAGGGTTTTTAAAAGCAAAACAAAGGGTTTCGTCTGGCAAAGGGTATGGTGAGTTAAGCCTTATGCAATACCCTTATAAAACCGCGATAAGGGATAGCGGGCCGGTCCCTAGCAGCAACAGAAAAACAACATCTGTGAGTTCATGAGATACAGCCTGGTGAGAGACGGACAGACAGATGGACGGATAGCGGAGTCTTAGTAATAGGGTCCCGTTTTTACCCTTTGGGTATGGAACCCTCGGTGGGTAAGTCCGACTCGCACTTGTCCGGTTTTTGTCTTTGCTGGCTTGTAATTTTAACTGGCATTTCTTTGGCCCTGGCTTTACATTTAGTGAAGTAAAGCGTAGTCAAACTACAGTAGTGTAATTTTTTATCAACTTAGGTATTGTTGGCTATTGGATAATGCGAGTGACTGTATTTTGGGTAGCTTTTGTATACGACTCTACTTGCTAAGCTTTTGTAGGCGTATGACATCCTTCAAGAATGTATAAAAAATTAGAGTAGGTTTGTGTCGGTCATGAACTAAGAACTGTTAAGAGTCCCCGGCCAGCTCGGTTCTCCATACAAACGTAGTTACGGTCTCGAATTTAAGTTTTTCATACAAAACTTGTTTTTGCTCTATTTCGTTTGTTTTAAATACTAGAGCTATATAAACTAATTACAGACCTAATTATACCTCATGTTATTGTTTGTGCAAAGTTTTATGACAATCCAACACGTAGTTTTAAAATGAGAACGAAACTCCGTTCGTATGGTGAAATTCAGCCGAGTTTGCCGGGGACTCCTAAGAATGAATCCCGTGAAGGACCGAAAGGAACTAAATCTTTTTGCGCGCTCCTAATCGGTCTTTAGGTCCTTTAGTTCAGTGGGATTGGAGAGCGCTTGACTAAGTGAAACAGAAAAAGGACGGAACGAAACGGTTCATAATGTCGCTAGCACAAGTGCGAACGAGAGAAAAACGACGTGACACGCCAAAGTATGAAGGAAAATCAAATATTATTTATATATATTTAGTTAACAAAGATTGGAAAAAAATCGAGTGTAAAACGTGTAAAACCGATTCTTATTTATTCCCGGCTCTCAACAAATTCAACAACCGAACTGAACTAAAGGAACTAAAAGATCGAACTAGTTCGTTTGACCGATTGACCGAGAGCGGAGCGCTCTCTGTAGTGACCGAGCAGGCACAAGCCTAAATTAGAGCGAAATGTACAAAAATATACGGTGACAATTGCATGAATGACCAATTGTGAGCCAGGATAATTGATAATAATTCGCAACTTTAAGGAAATATAGTAAGGCAGGGATAAAATGTCGTCTATAAAAGACTGTTTTAAAGGGCATTCGAGCCACTTCAATCTTAAAAACACCTAATTTCAGAAATTCGGAGCAAGTTTAATGTGTCTTTCTATTAGCGGATCTTTTAGCCCCGCCCTACCTTATCATTAATTGATATTAATAATAATGGCCTCTTAATAATACTCTATGTTACCAAACATTGTATAAATATATGTTTATTTACGCTACAAGTTGGTTTAAAAGCTCAGTTCAACACATTTTATAGTATGCTTAATGGTTCGCGTCTTTCCTGTAGACATCGCAAAGTTAAGGGAATTTAAAGCTAGTTTTTACGCTGCACCCTTACAGGCGGGATACATTTTTTTCAGTACTTGAGACTCGAATAAGAAAAACAAGATAAGTACCAGAGCCGTTAACTTTTGTTGTGTTGTCCACAGAAGTGACCTTTTTCTAAAATGTGTTTGACCCTCAAATACTATGACTAAAAGAGTATTTGCAAAATCAACTTGAGTTGACTGACTGACATTAACTAAAATAAACATGCTGTTATAGTCGGACTAAGCTAACTGTTATGCAATTACTGAAGTAGATATTTATATGACTATACTAAAAAAAAAGTGACCAAGCCTTCCAGTGGCGGAGGCCGGATTCGAACCAGCGTCTCCTCTCTCCAGCTTACGCGGCTAACGCCCTGGACTTCTAGACTACTCGGCCACGGCGGTACCCGTTCCAATTTCTCGAGTATATGATCTCTTTGATATAGGTCTCTTTGACCAAATCTACGTCCGAGCAGTACGTGCTTGCACCTCTTTGCGAATACCTTACGGGATTAGAGTTTTGAATGATTCACGGTTAGTTTCACTAGACTTATATTGACCGGGATATAGACCGTGATTACCTTTTGTAATAAAAGGAAAGGAAGGAAGGAAGGAAGGAAAGGAAAGGAAGGGTATACAAAAGGTAATCACGGTCTATATCCCGGTCAATATAAGACCTTACGGGATTACGATATAACGAGAGAGATGATGCTGCTGGGAGTTTCTGCAATGATAAAATGTGTAATTGTCAGCATGGAAAACAAATTTCTTTATAATTTCTTCACACTTTGTCACGTCAAAGGCAGAGTTAACTTGGTTCGACTTTAGATGACCTAAGACAATTCATTCAAACTTTATTCAAACTACAATTTTATGTGACTTAGCGCCACTTGCACCATCCCATTAACCCGGGGTTAACCGATTTCACCATTAACCCAGTGTCAAATTGTACTGGCAACCATGGTAACTCCAGGTTTAACCGGTTAACCCCGGGTTAGTGAATGGTGCAAGTGACCCTTGGTGGATTTTATGGTGGCAAATGTATAATGTGAAAATGGAAAGTTTTGTGCAACTTCTATAAAATGGAAAGTTTTAGTTCACTCTGAATGGAATACTCATTAATATATCGATTTACAATTGGATTGGTGTTGAACATGTAACTAATTAAAACCAATGTTGTGGTCCATCTACCTCAATGAATTTATTGTAAGTATACCATTCACTGATTTTAACCTATTCTTGGCAAATAAAATAAACCCCAAGATCATGTTTCGCATGTTCCAAATAGAGCAAAATTAATCAAAAAATATATAAAGGGAGTTAAATTGTTTGTGTGTATAAGATATATTGCCAAGAAAAGGGCAAACTCGTGTTTTATAATAAGTCACTAATTTAGGATTTTGTCTCATTCTTATAGGTACTACATAACTTCGAAAATACAGTGATTTCTTAATCCAGGGGTTCCCAATCTTTTTGATTTTCAGTCCGCGGCGCACTTGCAAGTTCGGCGAAGTTCCGCGGCGCCCTAACCTAGCTATTCGAAATAGAGGTAACATGATGGGGAGGATTAATTGCCTCACGGCGCAGTTTGGGAACCCCTGTCTTAATACAACTGTCAACTAAATATGAACACGGCTGTAAATACGCTTAAGATGTAAATAAATATTTAAATAATATTAAGTAAATACATTGAGGTGATGTTTCGCTATGCTGTTGTCAAAAAGCTACGTTTTTTATAAATTTATAATATGGCCGATCAACTTTTTCTTGATGATTGGTAGGTGTTGGTAGACTCGTTTTTACGGGAGTCTGCGCTAAAAACTCTTGTCGTGACTTTATTGAGTCTTTTTTAAGGGGCTACCCGAGGTTTTCATCGATTTTTGACAAGTTTTGAATCGTATCTCCTACTTTTGCACTATATAGAATTAATATGTATAGAATTATAAGACCAACAACAACAACGGCTATCGGTTCTTCAATCTTTTATCTCCACTTTTGTCTACCGGATTTTGAAAGAAATGAATACCTTATTAATTCATATTTTTTTAAACATTGTCAAAAAAAAAAAAACACTGATTGCTGTGAAAGATCACATATATACGAAATCTACATATTTGGGTTCGTCTCTAAAAATTTGTCGAAGGTTTTAATTTTAAACTAAATTACACTAAAGTTATGGTCAGAAAACCAGTTTTTTGGCCTAAAATTGTTCAACTTTGATGCCAAATATCTCGAAAACAATGAACTTTGAAGTAAATATGGGTACAATATTGCTTAAAGCCGTTGCTGTTAATATGATAAGCTACAAAAAACATTTGAAAACTAAGGGCTTTAGATCGAAGGTCATTGGGGCGTGGGATCCCCTTAAACTATCACACCATTCTATCACGAATCGTGATGGGTTGAGAGGGTAGCGTGCGGGAAACTGCGAAGTACCCTAATTTCTGCAGTGCCAGACGAAAGTCTTGACGAGTTTTGTTGCCAGTAAGATGTTCTTTTACAATTTACCGAAATAATGTGTTCATGATGATAACATACACAAGAAAAAGTTGATTAGTAGGTACTATAACAGATGTATATTTCGTTATTATTATTGAAAGTGTTGCAACACGTTAATGTATTACGTGAGACGACAAATGTTATCCAATGTGGCTACCACCAGTTTGGCACTGACATTAACGCTATCAAGAACGTAACTTACTTTCTATGCATCTCGCTCGTACTCGCATATTAGTGCGAGCGAGATGTATAAAAAGTAAATTACGTAGATGTTAGCGTACCTATATGTCAGTTTTGACATTGTCAGTGACTCATAGTACGGGTGCAGGTACGACTACGGATTTGCTGGTTACGAAAAGTTTACCGAAAAGTTGGAAAATTTCTTAGAAATTTCGGTAAATTTAACAGGAAACAGAGGAAACTTTCATTTTGAAAATAGAAAAAATTATTCCCCAGGATACAAAAATATGAGAAATTTCCAAATTTTTTCCATGAGGAAATTTTGCAACTTGACAAAGTTTCCGACGGCACATCATATTATCTAATCGTCTAAACCGTCGGATACTTTAATACTATCTCATCGTTTGTCAAATATATAAATTGACTCATCATTGATTGATTGATTGATCCATGCTCAGAAAAAGCAAATAAACGTTATACGAAAGCAATAAGGTTATTTGGATTATTGTAAGAACCTTGCGGACCTTGCCCTTTAACCTTTAATTCGACACCATCCAAAATACTCGACAAAACCTTAGACCCGTTTTTTTGCTTTTTTCTCCTAATTATAATCAAACTTGAGTGCGAAGGAGGTTGAACTCACGACCTTGAGTGTTTGGTGTAGGTTTATGCAGCTATTTTTGGCGCTTTGGATATAAATAGGTATCCTTGGCAAAGGATTATATTATAAAAAAAATATTATATTATATTGTTCCTAAAAACATGGCAGTTACAATCTAAGTCGTATTGCAACTATGTATCGGCTAAAAATATGATTTTCTAACACTAGCTTTTTATGTAACTTCGCAAACTATCTTATGTTTACTCTATGGGTGCCGTAATTTTTTTTAATTTTGTCTTAAGGATCTACCTGTTAACTAAATTATCGTTAATACTTGTTCTAATTTTTATTTCTTAAGACTATTTATTAGGTGGGCGTTTTTCTAAAATAAATATTGAAAACCTGATTCTCACAGATCCTGCGTTGTCAGCATGGTTGCATTTGTATCACCTGTCACTATGCCTGTCACTTTCGCACTTACATACTTGTTAGAACGTGACAGGCATGGTGACAGGCGATAAAAATGCGAATGCCAAAAACGCCTATAGGGGTCGAGAAATTATGCAACTACCGGTACTAGGCCTTTGGCTTCAAGTTGGCCGCAACCTCCCCCTGCACCACTCCGCCACCCAGGCCCGCTTAGTACTGTGACGTCATTATGTAACGGCCAACTCGAAGTGAGCGGGCAATAGACTGAAGTACTTAGTTTGCCAAGTAGTCCAAGTACCATATTTCATAGTGTAAACTGGCAATCCGTAAGTTCGTAACCCTTATTGTAAATGCATAAGGTCGTTAATAGTGTTGCTGTATTATTTATAATTTGTGACTGATTCAAGTGATATGGTAGCCATAATTCTGCCTCACAGTTTGATGTACATACAATTTTTATTTATTTTTGCTAAGTTTGACATTACGGGAGTCTCAAATCATGATTAATGTTACATTTTCTATGTTAATATGAAAATATTGCAATTATTGTGGTTTTATTCCTTTAACCATTTACTTCCTTGTGAACACTTTCACTTTTACCCCCTTATTAATAAAACTTTACAAGCATCAATTAGTTAATTTATGTTATATACCTTTCTTAAATGCGTAAGTCATAGATCAAGACAAACGATTAATATAGCTAATTTAGGCTTGTCGAGCGTTTATGAATAACGCCATTATTACGACCTGGGTGCTTAGCCAAGATGCCAATTGTTTGCGCTACGACAACGAAACTTTCTCTCAATCACTCTTATAATATTAGTGCGGTAGAGAGACAGAAGCGTTTCGTTGTCGTAGCGCAAACGATTGGCATCTTGGCTAGGCACCCTGAGCGGCGAGCGTCTAGCACAACGTTCAGCGGAGCGGACATAGTGGTGGCAAGTGGCAAAGAGCTGAGTCAGGCCGCTAGATACATTTGCATTTGTTAAATATTAACGGTAGAGCGCCGAACGGCCCAGCCCTCAGCACGCCCCGCTCAGTCCACTCAGGTGGTACAATTAATAAAAACACTACCTATTTAATTTCCTAAGTGTAGGTAAGTAGTAAATAAAACAAAACTGTGTCAAAGACAAATGCGCACAAACATGACCTGTTTCCAAACTGACCCTTAGCAAGGGTCGGTAATGACCTCTGGGTCACTGTCATAAAACACTGGAACATGACACTTGGCTATTTATAGCGTACACCGGTCCCTGCTCATTAGTGCGCGTCGGAGGCAGCGACTGCGAAAATAGGTACAAAAGGCAGCGGTGGCATTGTAATGACGCGTTATAATGTTTTGGATGTCATTATGCAATAAGTGTGGTTCTCATGCTATAAATAATATTTGCTCTTTTTTTGTCTTGTTTCTGATCACTTTGTCACGATTGTTGTGTTTGTGTCAAACCAAAAAGTCTCCCTGTGATTAAGATTCAATAAGATACTACAAAAGCGTTTCGTCATCTTTTCAAAACTCCACTCATCACAGACGTTATAGCCGATATCCTTACAACATAATGTAGGTACTAAAAAAGTACCGAACTTCAGGTGTTAATCTGATATGAACTAGGTAAGGTCAGTATGGGTAAGTGTAGCTACGAGGCACGTGTAACTGACCTTCATATTACGTAAAATGATTGAGATTTTGATACTGCTATAATCTGTTGTCATGAGTAAATAAACTATCAATTGTCATTTATTACTAAAGGTGACGTTGTCAAGCAATTTTGAGATTATCGTCATTTTGAAATCTCACATTTTTTTAAATACGAGTTGGAGCCTACACGTGGCATAGAATGAGTGACTGGGAAAGTGTGTCTCACTTGAGGCAAGTGTGACTGTATGTTACACTTGCCCCGTATCAGAGATCGTAAACAATGCTTTTTTGTATCATCAATGACTAATAGCTTTTGCCCGCGACTTCGTCTACGTGGAATTATTAATTAAGGTACCTACCTTATTTTTTATTTCACCGGTATGTATTATGTCTAATAACCGTAATTCGCCGGCTGAGACAACAAGCGCCACAGCGTTATGAAGTGTGTTTATTCCTATAAATGGAAGGTCATTTTTGTTTTGTTCACATTTTTTTCTTCAGTCGTAAATTTATTCAGGCTTAACTGCAACACATAAAATAAAAAGCTTGGATCAACAAATATTATTGGCACACTGTCAGGTTTTGTAGCTTTTATTTGGCAAACGTGATATTTTTAAGATTTAACTGGGAACCGCGCGAAGCTCTGTCTGAATATCATTTATCGGCCACAAAATAAACGTGACTAAGTGATTGAATATATGAACAGGGCATTTCTATTTAAAGTTGTACCAACAATTTTTGTGTTAGAATTGGATTTTTTTTATATTATTTCTCCTCAGTATCAGATATACAGCTATCAAGCGCTTTTCCATTTTTACTAAGAAAAAGTGTCCCCAAAATTTTTGGTCCCTTTGGTTACGAGTTTCAACACAAGTAATACAACCTTCTATGAACATAACAAAACGAACAAAAAATATTTTTGAAATTTTGGGGACCCTGTTTTTCTCGTATTAGGATTGAAAGAGCTCGTGACTGAGTGGAAATAATATAAAAATTCAAAAAACTAAAATGCAAGTTGGGGGTTGGGGTTACATTACAACGTAAAATAGAAATACCCAACAATTTTTTTAAGCGGGAAGCTTATCATTAATTCATGAAGAAGTCACGTGACGTTTGTACGGAGAAGCGGCTGTCCTCTATACCTCGTTTTTGTTAGCATTAGAATAGACTACACAATCTTGACGTGTCTATTATTACTTATGAAACCAAAAGAATGTAAATTAACATTTATGCTTTAAAATTGTTACATATTTGCTGTGACTTAATTTTCAAAAGTGTGGTTCAATAAAGAGTCGTCTAAATCCTGTAGTCTTTTTCTAATGCTAAGCAAACGAGGTTACCTATATCGTTTTAGACATCTGCATACGCCTCTAATGTACGGTTCTGTTTAATCGGTTTCGTGTTACCCCGCTAGCAGTAATGAGCAGGAAACTGACCCCTTGAGCCGCCGCTTTGAAAAATGGCTAATTTGCGCAGTTTTCAGCATTCCCTGACTCACCCTCAAGCTCATTATTGTCAGTTCGTGCATGTTTGGGTCACACAAATTAGGTGTCGCAGCATTTGTTGTCCTAATGTATCTATTTTGTATTTCAATGTACCTATTTCCTAAAAGCCTGGCTAATCGAGCGGACGGGAGGTGCGTGCCAATTTCAAAAATATGATCTAGATTTGAGATTAATGCATCTTAATGCACACTGTATTACCTAATTATTAGCGCAAGTATGATGTACTGGGATTAATAACAAATCAAGATAGTATTTTTAGGGTTCCGTACCTCAAAAGGAAAAAAAACCGGACAAGTGCGAGTCGTACTCGCCCACCGGGGGTTCCGTACTTTTCAGTATTTGTTGTTATAGCGGCAACAGAAATACATCATCTGTGAAAATTTCAACTGTCTAGCTGTCAAGGTTCATGAGATACAGCCTGGTGACAGACAGACGGACAGTGAAGTCTTAGTAATAGGGTCCCGTTTTTACCCTTTGGGTACGGAACCCTAAAAACGTATCGTGCATGGTATCGGACTTATCGGCTACGAACGTAGCCCGCAGCTCGCGCTGGCAGTGAATGCTTTAATAAGCTTTTCGTACCTCGCCTACCTACTGGCTGACCGCTTGCAATAAAGTTCAACGTAAAGCATTGTTATAACTTGAAGCGCCGACGCGAGTCTAACGAGTCCTCACCTCATTCACTGGAGCCCGATTCACATTTAACAATTGTTACATACCTAAGGGTTTAAATTGGTTTTGATACGACCTTGAAGATCGCTTACGCTGTTTGATGTATGCGAAATAGAGTGAAAGACGTGCGTGAGATGAGCGCCAATCATCAAGACTAATTGTCAAGGTCGTGTCAAAACCAGTTCAAAACTGTACCAAATTGTTAATTTAGACTCTACCTCCTGGTCTACACTAGTAAGTACTTCAGTCTACATCTGCTACGAGCTACACGCATTCGAGTAAAAGCATACGACTCGGTTCAATTAGCGTACGTCCCGTACACTGCGAATGGACTAATGTACACATCTTACGATGAAGTGCATTTGGGATAATCCGTTTCCCAGATGTACTGGGTATCCCTTGTAAATTAAAGTTAAAGGAATGCTTGGAGGAGAATTTTAATATTTTGTGAATAGGGGCAATCCGAGAGATTTGTTCAGGTGGAAGACTTTATTACCATACTTATATTTACAGTTTTTTATAATATTTACATTTTATAAAAAAAAAACAGGAATTGTTCGTTAAGGTGTAAAATATTGGAGTGCTGATAAAATAAATAAAACCAAAATAATTATGGCACTTTTTTTCATGGTTCTCTGACAAGTCTCAGATTCTCCCTAGCTTAAAGCAGTAACTTGGTACAACACCTGTTGTGATTGTGACGTGATAATCGAACGAATCGTACTCTTGTTGCAATGTACCTTGTCGTGACGACCTTGCCCTTCCAAGTCTGCGCTAATAATACCTATATGTACACCTACACCCGTAAAGGTAAGCGATGCAGCGCCACCGAGTGCCTCTTGACCTTGCCCCATCACTCAAGCAGATAGGTATAGGTTGGGTATAGGTCACCGTGTTAAATTGGTTAAAGATAGGTAAGTTAGAGGTACGGTCGCTAAAACAAAACTGTGATTTTATAACATGCCGATTTACTCATGTTTTCGCGCGACACTCACACACATGTGTGCACAACTACACAACTTTAAGGTTGAGCTGTGATGGTTCAAACCCGATAATAGTATGTAAGTATGTATGCATGCGAAATTGGCTCATCATGAAGTAACCGTTTTGTTTTAAGCGACCCTACCTTTTTATATCTGCCAACAGTGCCAACTCTGTGGGGTGCCCTTCTAAAACAGCGCTTATGTATATATTATAAGCTTAAATAGGCCGTCTTTCTAGTGAGGTGGAGATCAGCGAAGATTAGAGGGGACGTGCCAGAATTAGTTGATTCCTGCTCGTTTCCTCTTATCTCCGTCTCAGTGGAATGACAGTCATAGAACCTTCAAAAATCCTAGATTCGTGTCTGATTCACGAGTCCATCTTCTAAGGTAGGTTACTCTGCACAGGCTTTGAAGTGAGTACATAACACAACAGCGTTTGCACAATGTGTGAGAGTGCAACGTCAAATCGACGTTTCACTCTCACACATTGTGCATTGTCAATTTGACGTTTATGACAGGCACTTCCACACTACTATGTTACTGCAAAATCTGTAATACACAGTTTGGTTGGTCGGACTCTAGCTTGGGTACGGTGACAGATGTCATCTCCATACAATTTGTAACATATGAGATGACATATGTCACCGTACCCAAGCTGTTTGAAAAATATTGTAAAGAAAAGAAGCATTTTCACTTTCGCAATGCTTGCGAGTATCAAGGGATTTTCAATTTTCCTAAAAGGGACAAAACAGCGTTAGCTGCGATACGCTGCTCCGCTGAGCCATCTCACACGACTTCTGAAATCTGATTACGGGCTTTATTCGGATTCCGAACAACGCGACATTTGATGTATCAAAATGGTATCGAAAACATCTTGGTCACGATGCTTCGGAAGTATGGATGTTCTCCTTTACAGCTGGCATTTCTCATCAGAATCTCGTGAAGTTTTGTGAGCATGTAGAATAATTATAATTTATTTTAATTTTTTATTTTATTTATTTGGGGCATCAACAGCAATACAAAAAGTAATACATAGCATAGTGAACAGAAAACATAGCCAATAACAGATGTCTACAAAAGTACAACTATATGAAATCTTTGTGGATTAATTTTTTAGATTTTTTTTCAAAATGACGGAGTCCAGGAGGTTCGAGCAGTGATCAGCTCACTAGTTCAATAATTTTGAAACAGCACAATACACGGGAAAAGTTCATGCAGTTTCACCATCACCAGCTTCGTCAGTCATCGAGAGTTCTGACACCAAATGGGCTGGTGAAAGAAAGGGCTGGATTTTGAATTAAAAACTAGTTAGTTAGGACGAGCACAATAACGGACGAACAATCATGTCAAAATCTTGGATCGAAGAGTGTCGTTATGTAGACACAGCAAAAAATAAGCAATTAAAAAGAAATAGTCCGGATGGGTGAAGCTGAAGATCGTGCAGTCTGAAAGGCGTACTCTGGAGTACCAAATGGCCGAGGACCGTCTGGACGCCCTTAGGTACTGCTGGAGAGACGAAGTAAGTTTATTATTACTTTCATGCGGTTGCTACTAGTTCTTGCGTGTATCCACGTGACTGATGACTCATCACTCATCAGTGATGAGTGTGTGCAGTCGAAAGTCAAGTCATTGGTATTGTATTTTGTATTCTGAACGCGGCCGACGTATTTTAACAGCGCTCTGACGAAAGATGCACTTTGCACTTACAAGGCGCTACGTGAGTATTCGTTTGCTTCGCTAAAGACCAAAGAGCTACTTATATCGTCGTGCAAAAATCGTCTACATGCAGTGGAACTAACTCATGCAATTCGTGCATGGATGATCTTGTATTCATAACTAGAATATAAGTTTATCCTAGGAATCAACATGCAGTAAAATCAATTGTCCGCCGACCTAGCCACGCCCGTAACCAATCAAATCGTTCCTAATTAGAAAGCCAAGTTCACGGTGGTCACCTGGTGGCTGGTGGCTGGTGGCTGGTGGTGGTGGTGTGGTGGTGGTGGTGGTGGTGGTGGTGGTGGTGGTGGTTCAACTGGTCAGTTGAAGGCATACTTACTAATTGGAACGATTTGATTGCGTAACCGACTTGACTGGTGAATGACATGCAGTGTTTATTACGCATAATTTTGGGTGAATAAATTATAATGTTATAATTTTTAGGGTTCCTAAAAACGGGACCCTATTACTAAGATTCCACTGTCCGTCTGTCCGTCTGTCCGTCTGGCACCAGGCTGTATCTTATGAAGCGTGATAACTAGACAGTTGAACTTTTCACAGATGATGTATTTCTGTAGCCGCTATAACAACAAATACTAAAAAGTACGGATCCCTCGGTGGGCGAGTCCGACTCGCACTTGTCCTCTTAACACAAAATCATCAAAAAATAAAGTTAGTCTCATCTTTACCTTGTTTGCGTCAAAGTGAACCTGTTCGCTCTTAGGTTTTTTCGATCAAGTCTACACAAAGAGTATATAGCTATGTACTCACTTAGTTTCTGTAATAGAGCCCGCGAGGCTAATGGAGTGAGACGTCAGCGTCACAAAGGCTGTTAACCGGCGCGTAATCTGACTGTTGTTAAAAGCAAGCCGACACAGATGCACCAAATGAGTTCCGCATGAAACCGTCCAATTTTGCCTAGCGAATTGTCGCCGTCTTTCATAAACATCTATCAAGAACATAAATATATTAATATATGTTACCTCTTTACGCTTAAATCCCTGAACCGATTTAGATGAAATTAAGTATAGACATACTATGAAAGGATATGGGATAGTTTTTATCAATCATCATATAAATATGATTCCACGCAGACGAAGCCGTAGGCAGAAGCAAGTAGTAATATAACCACAAAACATCTTAAGATTGTCCTGTTTAAGTTATAAATGTAAGTATGTTCATATATATTTAGGTAAAATCATCCCTGATTTTGTAGTGGGAAAATTTACCATTTAGGCAAGAAATTAACAGTTTAGAGAGTACCTATCTCTCTGAATCTGACCTTCCTGTTTCATACACAACTAACGTCCTCCACGTCCAAGAATATGAATAATAAATATGAATAAGTCATCAAGTGAAATCGAGTTAAGGATAATCGGCTTTCTAAATGAGCAGAACGCACGTGCCCGGAAAAAAAACGATGTCGCTCTTAGCGAGTCAGGACCAATTTCCTGGATGAATATTGCATTTTTTGCCTACAAAGAAGCTGAGATCGAAGAATTAAAAGCATCGCGACAGGCCGTTAGTTTAGGCGGTTACACACTGCGAATACCTACCGGGAAACGCGAATCCGTAATTTCGCTATCTGCCTCTTTATCGCTCGAATATGCAAGAGTGACAGAGATGTTAACGAAATTTCGAGTTTTTTGTTTCGTGATAGACCCTCAGATTGTGGCAGTGGCGCCACCTACGCAGAGTTTCGCGTAATATACCCTATACAATGGGCTTGGCAACTGTCAAAGGTGGCAAATAGCGCCATCATAGCTTGTTCTATGAGATTTGGCTTAAGGGGCGCTGGATCCAATCCAGGCATACTATTCCAAAAAAAAGAATGACACAATTCTAGAGATTGATAGGACTAGGATAGCTGTGCTAGGATAAGCTATGCTGGCGCCATCTGTAAAGTTCTTTGACCGGTCAACCCCATTTTTGTTTTATGTGAAATTCAGTCTGTATCGACTTATAAAATACGTATAAAATCGACGCCATGGTTCCTAAGAACAGATGTCGCTATCTCTCATAGTTTCTGACTTCTCCCTACTGACCCATTTGGATCGATCACCCTGTATATACTCATGGACAAATTTAAAGGAACGCAAAAAAAATATACTAATTTTGAAATTACTTTAGGTAATCCAGTAATTAAACCTTTTTTTGCGTTCCTCTAAATTCGCGCCACCATTTTTAAATTTACCGCCTTTTTCTGATAATAAATTTGACTTTTTGGACTTTTATATAGATATCCATTAAATATCTCTTAACCGCTCCACTAACTCAAAGAACTACCGCTTCCGGTCGGCTCGTTAGCAGCTCCCCTAACCCCAAAGGCTATTATAACGACCAAAGAATATTTTTAATGAGCTTTTCATATTACTTTTCGATGGTCAAAGTTTTCTTTGAACTCCGTAATGGTTGTTTTTCTTGGCCTAGTTCAACTTCTAAATTGCCCGTTATTACTTCACAAGGCAATTCTGTGCATTATTTTGATTTTTATTCTGTTGCACAGAGTTGAAAAGTTACGCTTTCACAGTTCTAGAGAGTTTGAAAGCGAGTTATTCTATTCTCAATATATAGTAGGTATTAAAAAATTTTGTGATATATTTTTCATTTTCTTTGTATAATGAGAGTAATAATGTAGGTACTATTTGTCTCGTCTATTTCGTCTAAATATTTACACGTATCTAATCCGCTGTTTCATCATTTCGTGGATATCATGCTGTTTTGTTTTCTATTACAGACTGAATTACTAAACTTTTCGACCCCGTTTTTTCTTCGCTAGTCACGACTGGACCCCTATTGTAGCAGGTTGTGTTTTACTGGCAGCCATAACATTGCTACCGGAACCGCTGCCGGGGGACCCTTTAGGTAAGGACTCGTAAATAACTTAGTAAGAACCCTGTAGTACATGCCACGTTACCTAAGAAAAAGATAGTATCATGAATCATCGTAGGTAATAATAAATATGGTCAAATTTGAAATAGGCCACAAGAGTCGGCCGTATGGAAGCACGTCAAATCAGACAAAAGAGGAGGAGAGATGAACCTTAGTCCGTGTTCGTGTATGATATATATGTTACCGTAAAAACCCGCTTTTAGTGAAAAAGCCTTTTAACTAAGGCGTTTGGCAAAACTAGCTTTAACTAGGAAAAAGTGTTTTCACTAAAAAAGGGATTTTCACAGTAACAGCCGCAAAAGCACGATCACTTAATGAATGAATTACTTGATAATATGTCCATGCAATTTTGCAGCTAGCTGTATATTAAAATTATCAGTTTATAAATATTCAATCTAAATGTGAGGTGGTTTTCACTAGTTTATCACAAGTATTCCCGGGTTTGTTATATTTATTTAAAAAAGTAAAGTTAATTATATTTTATTTTAAGTCAATATTTACCAACAAATGTCCTATATATGGTTCAACGTGTCCGTTAGCTATGTATTTATACAGCCATCGTTTACTATTAGCCATCGCGGCTACAAGTACTCGTACCTTCCCCATGGGCCTCGTAAGCTCTCCGGTCCGCCAACTGCACGATGTCACACCTAATCTATTTAGTATTTATGCATTTCTGGTACAAATTTGCCACTTCTGTCCAATATTAGGTACGAGCGCCAATTTTAAGGTCGGCCGCACATGTCAGGTTCTCACGCCGGGTTTTAGATTGCAGTTTTCGAACTATAGGCGAAGACGCTTAAACCGCTAAGCCAATTTAGAATGAAATTTGGTATGCAGATAGTTTGAGGTCATAGGTTTTTATCAGTCATCATCGTCATAATCATTCCACGCAGACAAAGTCGCGGGCAGAAGTTAGTAACTCATAAGGGGGTATAATGTTAGACTAAATATTTATAATACATTTCTCTGATTTCAACATGTTTTTGAAGATTTTAGAGTAGGTATTCAGTTCTGGCCTAGATTGGAAAGTTTACAATATAAATGGAGCTCGTATCTAACTCTTTGGAACAAGACCTTTTACTTTAACTTTGAAACTCGGATTGATGGACTAACATCTTGAAGTAAGCTTTTACCTACTATTCTCAACTAGTAGTAGTAGTAGTATTATTATCGAGTCTAGACTTAGGTAAGTTATTAACTATTCGTTTTGGTTCTCGTCTTATAGGCTAGATGTGGATACAATTCAACAAAAAAAAAACTATTTTATTTCAACTACAGTCTACTCTCTTTAATTCAAACCAGCGATAATTCGAACCTAGCTCTCTATAATTATTCGAAGTTATCACGAATTCCCTCTCTAGAACATCTCTTTATATTTCGAAAAAAATCAATACATTTTTAAGCACTTGGTAATTCGAACAAAAAAGTCATCGCTACGTAACAAAACGACGCGTTAATTCGAACTCATAGGCGTCAAACACTCGACAATTCAAAATTATCAGACTGCAGACACGACATTTTGAGACAAGTTCAAGATGAGTATCAAGAGACATCAGAAACTTTGGCAGAGGTGTCAGTAGAGGAAGCAAGTGCTTCATTCGACCCATTAAAAAGCTTCTGTATACAAAACGGCACCGATGAAAAAGAATTTCAAGCACTATTTCTGATAATAGCTATTTACGATACTTGTGCGGAAAAGAGGAAATTCGAAACGAGTGGCGATAAATTAAAACACGACCGCAGGGAGTGTTTTAAATCGACACGAGTTGCGAATTACCTATTCGCACGTGTATCGTACAACGTTTTACAGTACATATGGCCCCTTAAACTTTCGACATATGCACGAAAAGTGCTCTTTTACGCACTAGTGCGAGAAAGTAGCACCATATGTACTGTAAAAAAAGTTATTTATCAGTCTCATCTCTGCAATGTGTTTTGAAGCAAACTAATATCTTACGCACACAGACATTTTACACAGATCTTACACACACTTACAGACTTCTTCCGAAAGACTAATAATTAATTCACGTTATTCCTAACTTTCTGATAAAGTTAAAAAAATAGCAGTTAATAATTGAACATTAATTCGAACTTTCATATTTTCTCTCTCAAAAATTTCGATTCATTTGATATTTCAAACTCGATAATTCGTAATATTTTAAAAGTCCTTCGAGTTTCGAATTAACGAGAGTCGACTGTATCTACTAAAATAATTTTTTGATAAAAATAAATCCAATACGGCGAAGAGTAAAATCATAATAATTTCCTGTCATTCCAGGCGGGGAAATGAAACAGTATTTTCACTTTGGAAATGAAACAATATTTTCTACCTTAGTTGCCCATAAGACGGGGACGGGGATTACGTCACTTTTCAGCCCTAGGATTGAAACGTACCACTTTCAGCCCGCTTCATATAGATAAATAATGACCCACTTTCAGAGCATGATCATTAAACAGTTAATTCACGGACTAACCTGTCTCGTTTAATCTGTGTAAACGATCATCGATGGAAACATTCCAACTTATCATTATTTATCTTTGTACCACACACATTATTATTTAGCAGAACGGGACCTAATCGCGACGTTTCGACGACCGTCGAAGGTAAATTTAAATACGCGATTAAGTCCCGTTCTGCTAAATAACAATGAGTAAAAATCATGAAAATTTAAATCAGTGTAGGTACCACATACATTCGTGTTCTCAAATTTACTAAAACCGTGGCATGCATATATAACTTCAAAATAACTTTACCTTAAGTACAATGACAAAAACAGTCCATATATCGCGCGTGGTATGTGCCAAGGCAACAGTGGTATTTAAGTCATCGTCGCCGTAAATACCCGCGATAAGCCGAAGTAGGCCAGCCAAGACTCCTTCAGCTGCCATAATAGGCCATTTTCAGCTCTTAGTTACCAGTTAACACTGAATTATAATGCGACAATTGGAAAATGTACCATCTCATCCAGTAGCCATCGCGTCGCGTTCTATAACAATTATATCTACATAAGTGCGAGTATGACACACGACTGACACGACACGATAAATTTACGATATAAGCGCAACGTATATCATATCCCGACTTGTAGATTTTTAAACACATTTGTCTTGACCGAAATTCCAACTCAAATATTTGACTAACATGCGTTAAAAATTATTTCCCAAAAACAACTTTTACCAGTCTCTATGTAATCGCAGCTCTCTACAACTTAACTAAATTATATATGAAAAGGGAGCGTGGGCTTCACCTGTATATAATTGTATTGGAACTATATTTAGCTTACATTACATGCATGCCCGCCGCCGTATACAGCTTGTTCATCGTAATACACGTGTAGTGGTTACACGCGCGTGCCACTGCATTCTATAGAGGCACGTTTGCTCCTGCCGCATCACAGAAAACCCTATAATATAGTTCTTAGATTCAAAACACTACATCCGAAACAATTTCAATGGAAATTATATCTTAACACGATGCGTTTAGGAATGAATTTAAAGTGGTCAAGTGTGTTTTGTTTTTAAATTCGAATTTATGCGTTTGCGACCCGTCCCAGAAAAACTGCGGCGCTCATCATATATTTAGGAAGGGTTAGCGTGTGAAAAATGTGTGTTTTAAAAAGTATCTGAAGACGCAAAGAGAGTTTTAAATTGTTGGTTTTTAGGATTAGGATTAAATGTATATTCTGTTTTTTATTCCGTAGACTGAAATGACATTTCATGTGGTACTAAGAAATGTCATGTCTTACACATGAAACGTCATTTTGTCTACGGAATAAAAAAATAGACCTTAAGTATAATATAAGTATGAATGTACACTTGTTGCGAGCTTGCGATATTTTTGATATTCCGTAAATCACATTGTACGTGCCAAGCCACCTCCGCATTGAAACTTAGATGCCTGAACCACTCGGCCACCACAGCTTTTAGGTTTTCCTTATTATTAAATTTTCCCCTTCTTTATCGCAAACGAGTCAGTCATAACGTTATACTCGACCGCTTATCACTTTCATTCACACAAAACCTTCCATTCTTTAGGCCCAATCTGAAGGCTTTGTTTCTTTTGTTAATCTCCGAGCTAGATGCCATTTCTGTTAAGACAATTTGATAAGGGTTTAATTTTGTTTTGACACGAACTTAAGTCTTATTATCAGACATCTCACGCGCACCAATAAGTGTGAGCGAAATGCCTTATGAGAAATATGAGAAGACTCCTGATTTGTTACTTGTGACTGTCGACTCCGGTCTGTTTTCCACTGAGTCAGTGGAAAAGGCTCATCTCTTCCTCAGTAGTCAGTGGCACTGACTACTGAGGCAGAAATAAGCGGAGATTAGAGGAATCAATCAGTACGAGTAGCATTATTGGCTGTCATCAAGCGGAGTGGAGATGTGCAATACAACCAATGGCTTATTCACCTCACCTCCGCTGATCTCTGTCGCAGTGGAAAGGCACCCTAATGATTGGTGCTTACGGTCAAGATCGTATCAAAATAAGATAAAAACCACCAAATTGTTAATACATACAGAATCGCCCTTTTTGTCTCTTCTGTTTATCTTCGCGCTGTTATCTGCGATGGACCATTACGGCCCTTTGTGGTTGACTTATTGCCGATAACTGCTGGAATATTCTGAGCAACAATTCCGATAAATTCTCAATGGCTTTAAAGAAGGCTTTTTAGTTGAATCTTGATTCAACTAAAAGTAAGCCTTAAATATCTTATTAGAAAAAGATTGATTACATAATAGGTAATAGGTGTTTCGTTTATGATGATGATGGAGTTTCAGTTCTTCGATAAGAATTTGCGAATAACAGTAGGCAACAAGTTTTGTAATTGGATTGAAAACTAAGGTACGGCAGCATTGATGCGAAAGCCAAGTATCTGAAAGTTTAAATAATATTGTCTGACGTCGACGTTGTTTTTATTAATTTTATATTAAGTACCAGAATTCTTTTGACATGACATAAATTTATTAATTTCCACTTATTTAGTTTATAAGTTGTCTGGAAGAGATCGCTTTTTAGCGATAAGACCGCGTTTTGTTTAACCTCTTCTTTTCCGTATTATTTGAATTGTTTTCTGTAATGAGGTGTGCAGTGCAATAAAGAGTATTTGTATTGTATTGTATTGTATTACCAGTATCTACAGATCATATTTACTTGTACACACTTGTACAGTGAACTAGGTTTGCCGGATTCAACTTATCTTGAATATATTATTTCACTTATTATACATAGAAAATAATACTTCATTCTATAAAGAATTAAAGAAATGTTTAATCAATAATGCCTTTTATGACATACGTGAATTTTATGATGTTTAATTGTAATTTTTAATCTGCCATTATTTTTCATTATTGTTATTACTAATTTAACACTGACTTTGTATTATTTAATTTATTTAAAATGAATGTTCTTTATTGTTATTTATTTTAATGATAGAAAATGTATGTTTTCTTTCAGACGACCGGTCTGGCCTAGTGGGTAGTGATCCTGCCTGTGAAGCCGATGGTCTGGGTTCGAATCCCGGTAAGGGCATTTATTTGTGTGATGAGCACAAATATTTGTTCCTGAGTCATGGATGTTTTCTATGTATTTAAGTATTTGTATAAGTATTATATATAAGTACATATCATTGTCTGAGTACCCACAACGCAAGCCTTCTTGAGCTTACCGTGGGACTTAGTCAATTTGTGTAAGAATGTCCCTATAATATTTATTATTTATTTATTATTTCTTTAACTGTTTCTGACGTGTAATGTTTTGTGTGCATTTACGAAATAAATGATTATGATTATTATCAGATACCTATACCTTTGAATATCTATAGTAGGTAAGTACTTATAGTGACGTAACTGTGTACCTATAACC
Source organism: Cydia strobilella (assembly GCF_947568885.1). Classification (NCBI taxonomy): domain Eukaryota; kingdom Metazoa; phylum Arthropoda; class Insecta; order Lepidoptera; family Tortricidae; genus Cydia; species Cydia strobilella. The sequence goes on along the minus strand of NC_086051.1, from coordinate 13,920,111 downwards.
AAATCTCTGGGCAGTCGTATAGTATTATTTCTAAGACAGATGGGAGCCTTATATCAACATGTTGCCCAATCAATAGGTATGTTGACATTGTTGACATAGAGGATACATTGTACAAATATTTGAATATGTATGCGCATTGCTTTCTGTTAATGCTGTTATTAACAGTATTGCTCACTTGCGTTTGTTGTCTCGGTAACGGATTTGAACTAGATACAGTCAGCTTCAAAAGTAGCGGATCAGACTACGCGTCAAAAGAATCTACCATTCTCTAATAGGTAAAATAACCAGGCCTTTAAACTTAAGATAGGGCTTCCTCGTTACATCTACCCAATACACACTACACTTACATATACACTTTTATAACACTCCCGGCATAACAATAAGAATTTAATTGTATTAAATACAACTTACTCTGCTGTAGAATTTTAAAACAGACCGTCACTATGTCTCCATTTGCATTCCCCCGCTTCGCTCGGCAAATTCAAATTCAAGTGCGTTTTAAGTTTCATGAATCGTTCCAATCGCGGAACCCTCCACCCTTGTCCGTAATCCTTCCCAGGCTCGGCCACAGAACCAAACACAGAGGATCCACTATTTATTTACCTAGCACCGGAGTAGCCAAATTTTTGAGAAGAGCCAACCGCAGTAGAAATCACTAATTTTAGGAATCTCAAAGAGCCGCAAATATTATTTTCAGTGGTGTAAGAACTCTGTCTTTGTCCCTTGAAGAGCCGCAATTTTACCTTCAAAAAGCCGCAAGCGGCTCGCGAGCCGAGGTTTGCTGACGCCTGATCTAACATACTTTAGGGGCCCACTGATTATCAGTCCGCTGGACGATATCAGCCTGTAAGTTAGGCCACATATTTGGCAGTTCCGAACAACTGACAGGCTGATATCATTCGGCGGACTGGTAATCAGTAGGCCCCTTGCGCGGCTACGGACGGCAGGGTTAGCGCGCTACGTCGTAGCTCAGTTGCAGAATCGCAACTGGTGCAAGCTACGAAGCGACGGTTCTTGTATCTTGATTGTAAGCGCGTTTTTTCATATATGTTCACCCGAGGCAAGTACGATCATGGGATAATGCGACTTCTTGTAATTACAATAAGATGGGAAGTGTAGTCAGTTTAAACTATAGTTGCATTTCTTTTGTTTCGTTCGATTTTAAAACAAACGAAGACATATTTCTTCACTACTGATTTCAAATTCAAATGACATTTTTTTTGTGACAAAAGGCTATACCGATATATGTATAATTTAAATATATGTGTGCAGTTTGATACAGTGAACTTTTTGTTCTGACTTAAGTTACTGGAACCCGTCCCACGGTTGTTCGTGTATTTGTACCAAAGTAACATGTTTCTATTTACATTATATTACTTATCAAGAGCCTGGAACGCTCACGTTTCCGGGCTCTTCTATTACATCTTTTATGATAATGATTTCAAGTTGCGTTGCGTTATTGATTCATAATAATAATTGGCCAAGAGCATGTCGGGCCATGCTCAGTGTAGGGTTCCATAGTTACCATTCTGTCAGAATAGGCTAAACGGGAGCTATTAGTAAGTATCATGTACATTACAAGCTTAAGAGAGTACCTTCGCAGCGCTTTGTACTTAGGTACGTCTTTTTACTAAGAAGAGAAGACTTCCTTTGGGCATTAAGGCTGTCATTTGTACTTTATTTGTTATATTGTGCAAATAAGTTTAAATAAATAAATAATTAATCGACGAATGCTATTTTTTTCTTTTATTTGAAAGTTGCTTTATAAATTGTATAATGTACCAACTTGTCGAATTTAATCAAGGCGGTATTATATATTTTACAACCTAGGCACACTACAGTGAGATAGAGCTTACGAAATTCCTGAGAGAGCTTACACGAGTAAGCAAAGATTTCTTCGGGGGCTCATTTCCAATACGTGAAGTGAAGCTAGCCCGAACACTTAGGTATGTAGGTACAGTCGCAGACGTCTTAGAGGCGTGTAAATACTGTAAATATATTTTTAGAACGTTGGTTTGTAAAGATGTTTATGAACTCGACCGTACTATCCACAACAGTCTTGACCAAAGGTAATCTGTGTGGATAAGTTAGGTACTTCGGGCACGAAGTATCTTGAAATAGGTAAAAGAATGTGCTGCGAATAGCAGAAACATTCCTATTTATTTTGCTTAGACATTTTTTTGTAGACATTTAATAATTTACTATGCGAAAATGACTTTCTTGTTTTGAAACAATAGACAGATACTACATATTTCGTTAGAATCAAACGCACAACCCTTTACCCGATTTAAATTTAACAACTTGGTACGGTTTTGATCTGGCTTCGTCTTGTGATTGGCGCGCATCTATGCACCACTTTCAGTTCATTTCGCATGTACAATCGAGGACATTGGCGGTGAACCACCTTAAGGGACAAATTGTTTAAACGTCTTGCAGACGGTCAGGCGATATCATAAAAGTGATGACCAATAGCATGGCACTTAAAAATGTGGGTGTTGAAAAAAAAAGGTTAGGTAAAGTTTATTGTAGTCCATTGTATCTGTGACGGCCGGCATTTGCAAAATAAGATAAGGAATCCAAAATGCGTTCTAATTGGTTATCTTTATGGGGAGGCGAAGCTTAGCCTAAACAATAACAACTTATAAACTTTCCTTACTACTATTGCTTGTCTCATTACTTGTTTTTACCCTTCCCATTATTAAGATAAAAAATCCTAAATGCATCGTAATTGGTTATCTCTATGGGAGGCGGAGTTTCGCTCGCTCGTAAGGATCCAGGTAAAAAAATCTGAAGTGGTTCACTGGCAATGTACCCGATTGTACCAATCAGCGTGGGCGATCTTTAAGGTCGTATCAAAACTAGTTCAAAATCGAACCGAATCGAAGTGGATAAATCTAAATCGGGTTCCCTGTTTTTTGATCATTGATCATCGTGTTTTTATAGTCTATATGAAATCTAGTCAAAGAATGATATAATTAGCCTTATGCATGAAGTTTACATGCATGATGTTTGTTACCGTTATATCATGTTACAAATGCATTTTCGTTATTAAATTATCATTTAATTGCTTAAAATAATAAATAAAAAGTACAAAAATTTGGCCGCGAAAAGCTAGTGAGCGAAACGTGCGAAACATCACGTGACGTCACGCGTTCGACAGATTAGTTTACATAAGAAGTGTAATTAGTAGCAAACGTCAGTTGGACCGTCCAACGTGTGACGTCATCACGCTCTGTCGAATTCACGTCAAAAATTATGAGCGTTTCAACAGCTCAAACATTTTCAACATTTTAAATATTTTTTAATAAAATAATGTGAAGGTTTACAAAAGTAGATTTTTTTTCGGTGATCAAACGATATAAATTATGATTACAAAACTTAAAAAATCATGGAGCTAAGTATCGGTTTTCCGTGTGTCCTTTTACGACACAAAGGCTTGAATTGCTTGTAACCCCAGGGGTCTCAATTCTCTGAATCCACCGTATAGGTACTCAACACTATTCGAGCCCATTCCATTGACCAATAGGAGCCCGCATTACGATTCGTTCTGGACGACTAGATAGCAGCCCTTACATTTATAACGCAGCCTTTTGTACGAAGTTTGTTTTATAAGAGTATTTTACTTTGAGGTATGTTTTAAACACAAGCATCTTAAATTCACAACACTTGTTACATTAAAAAGTGATTATATACATGATTGTATGAATCGTACTAATAGGCCAATCATCTCCCATTTTACTCACCCCTCTAAAATCTTACGCAACGGACTAAGATAATTATGTTTATCAATACCGCGGGAGTGGCAAGCAAATACACCGCCTGTCTGACAGGAAGTGGTCTAGATACCTGATGAACTTGCAAGTCCAGTGGTGTTACATACGCGATTGCGCGTAACCGACCCTTTGAAAACCCCGGAATTTTACCAAATCCGTGGAAGTGGAATATTAAGTAGTAATGTACCTACTCTTCTAATGCACCTTTAATGTTTTGTAAGTTACATCCAAAAAAATACTGGATCAAGATTCTGTTAATCTAAGTACCTACTTACCCCTATACCTTTCTACAAGTAACTACTTTGACAAAAATATCTGTATTAAAAGCATAATTAAAATGGTTAGTTTTGGGACTTTTGGGAATTAATCAACATTTACACCGCACCTTCCGGGGGTAGGTGATATAATTACGGGACATTTTAAAGTAAATATAGCTCAGTACATTGTCCCTTTGGCGAGGGATGATGTAATGCAATACTGTTGAATGAATAATGTTTCATGGGGGACGACCGTGACGGGACTGGTGTCATTTTGCTTACTGTTATAGAGGTACTTAGAATATCTATTGTGAACATATTTTTATAAACATATGTTCACACAATAGATATTCTAAGTACCATATGGGAGCCCCTTTTAGTCCGTTTTTAGTATTTGTTGTTATAGCGGCAACATAAATACATCATCTGTGAAAATTTCAACTGTCTAGCTATCACGGTTCATGTGAAACATCCTGGTGACAGACGAACAGACAGACAGACAGCGGAGTCTTAGTAATAGGGTCCCGTGGCAGCCGATGGCATTGCGATTCAAAGAGGCAATTTTGTAAATGTAATGTCACCCGTAGGTAAATGACACGATATAGAAAATTATCTAGGTCTCATGAAAAAGCCAATTTATTAATAAAATTATACATATACCTATGTTTAACACTAACAACATAGAAATATTTAAATTATACATTATACATATTCATACCTTTAATAAATTGCGGCGTCCAGCAACAGTCGCAAAAGTGCAGGTTTCAAAGTGTTTTAATAAGGAAAGAAAATAGGGAAAGTACAGTAAAACCCGTTAAAGAAGATTTTGCAAGGTCACACAGCTGCTCAAGTTCGACGTTTCACCAATTTTTGTCTGTTTTAAAACTAATGGTGCCATACTTTCCATGACAAAAAAACGTAGTCTTAATTTGTTAAATATGTAGAAACCAACTAAATTAAACAATACGAGACAATCTTCAACAACGCGCAAAGCGGTAGAAATTATACAGGTATCAGTGAAATAGCAAAAATACTCCAAATATTTGCTGCCGATACCATAATACCCTAAAGGCGTAGCCAATGAACACACTGTGCACAATACAAATGTGCTTATTAAAGACATTGTGAATTATAAGCCGGTAGGTAATGTTTTATCTTTCACGCCTCTTAAAATAAGACAATAAGGCCCCTGACACAATAAAAAGTACGTCCAAGCTCTATAAATAATTAGTCAAAGACTGAAAGTAGAAAGTTCTCCTCAGGAGTATCGCCAGAGTACCTAATTGTGTTAAATTGGCCGCGCCGCGGTATAATCGCGTTACTAAATGATTACATTGAAAACCTTGTATTTTAACAAAAGATACCGGTATACAAGCAACCTTGTAACCTTTCAAATAAAGTTCATAATTCAAGAAAGCATTAAGAAAGGTGAGCAGTTTAGTAAGTTACCGGGTGATTATTCTAATTTGAGGTTGGCGGAATCTCTTAGTGACTGGAGATGTGTCTTGAGAATCTTGGAGATAAATAAGTTAACGGATTTAGAAGAAATGTAGCAGGTTTGACTGCTTATTTTAACCTAATTTTACTTTTGAGAAAATGGCAAGCGCTAACGATTCATTAATGTTGATTGAAAATGTTTTATTTAATGTTTTTAGTAATTGTTTACAAATAATAACTGTACTTGATTGAATAACTATTAAAAGTGAATACACAATTTTAATTCAAAGATGCTCGAAAAAATATATTGTTATGTCGTCGTCGTCGTATGTCGTTGATGAAATTAAACTATGAAAACGGATTATATCGCGTACTTACTCACGTATCAGTTTTCATAGTTTTATTTCATCAGTAACTATCGCGATAACCGAAGACAATATTATTGTTGTTTTAATAAAAAAAAATATTAAGTTAAGTTTTAGGGGATAATTAATTGTTTAGTTAACATCATCTTTTTTTGGTCGTAAAACCCAAGTGTACCTGTGTGAGTATTGTACATCTATTTATTTAGACATTGTTTACATATCGTTTCTCGTTTCTGCACTATTAACTCTACTAGCGTGTGTAGTCTAGACCGGATATAACAGTATTGCATTTGACTCGTAATTTGCACTTCCCGTCCATTTCCGGGCGAGTTTAATCAGCCTGTGACGCAGTGGACTTTCCCAGTCAGGATTAGCGTGCACTGACCCGTCGGGCAACCCTTCTATCGTAGTGTATCTAGAAGAGTGGAAATTTTGAAGCCTTACCTACTTGTCTAAAAGCTTTACCTGTCTTTTTAGGGTTCCGTACCCGAAGGATACAAACGGGATCCTGTAACTAAGACTCTCTGTCCGTCTGTCTGTCACCAGATGTATGTCATGTATGTGATTAATTAAATCGATAATTTATATCGATAGTTACGTGTTGTGAAGCAAACATTTTCCCGGATTTTCAAGCACTTTTTGAACGATAATGGAAAAGAACAATAGAATTTGATTTGTTCGCGTGATAAATAATGTTGGGTTCGATCTTAATTTGAACACTAGGCGCTTTGGTAGTTATGTATCAATACTATCTAAAGGTAATTGTGGTTTAATGGCGGCTGGCCCCACGTAATACAATATAAATACTTGGTATTTTTTCTGTAGGTGGCACTAATAAAAAAGTATGTTACTTCTCTACCTTCACTATTAATAGACTTTGTCACCCCTTCGCAGGGCTCCCCATCGTGCGATTATGCGAATACCTGTGACACGATACGACACCGTAAAACCGCCGCTAATACCTTTAAACCCCTTCGAAACCCCATTGAAACCCCTTTGCAAACCCGACACGAAAACATACAAGTCACTAGGGGTCATTTCATCTGCTCCTGCGATGGTAAAGGAAAACTGTCTTCCGATTACCATCATAAAAAGAAATTGTTCTTTTGAATGGCGGTCTATCGGCTGTAAAGAAATGCCAAAGATGACCAGTATGTATTAGTTTTTTGCAGTGGTACCTACCTACATTTATCCGAAAGCTATATGACCTAAATCTACAATATACCTCGAGCATATTAAGTATTAGAGCCTACCTAATGGCTGCTCTACACGATGGGCCATCATATTGGCTCACTACGATGGGCCAGTGTGTAGAGGGTAGTTGTGGCGGCTGGCTTATGGCGCGGCGGGATGGTCACAGTGTTGGTTTTTTGTCCGCACATCTAATGTTGTGGGCCAGCGATGGTGCGTACGCATCTACACGTGGTCCATTTCATAGATAGTGCGTGCTCTCAACCAACGCATGGCCATCTCGCTGGTCCAGCGCTGCGCCATCATGTAGAGGAGCCATAAGTTTTCACCAAGAACAAAATCAAGAAAATTGACAGTGAGTGCGCCGTCAACGCTGTAGCAGTAATGATGCTGCAGCCGCCATCCTTAAATCCCTTACGCTTAACCCTAGAAAGCCTTTAACTCATAAATTAAGAAATTAACCGCTTCCGACGTAGCTTATATAAAGCTGGCTTTACGAGTATAAAGTATGTAAATATCGAATTCTAACTATCGGGAATTACTATCTAAAGTATCTAACAACATCTTAACTGACTTAACTCGGACGGTTAAGAAATTAATCTTAGTGTGATTGAAGGTTTGGCTGCATAGATTTGTGTTATGTTAAGTATAAATTAAAATACTTAAACTAGATTTAGACTAGATTGACGAATTTGTCGAAGAGTGTAGTGACTAAATTGGAAATCTAAACCTGTTGTCCGACCTTGTACGGTTTATGAAATTTGACATGTAAAATATTATTTATGAATAAAAGCTTGAATCTTGAATCTTGAGTCCCAAATCCACCAACCGTCAATGTGAAATGATGGGTTGTGGCACCTCAATCCCCGTATACTCGATTAGGTAACGACGTTAGTGTTCAAAGCTCTGTTGAGTGCCTAGTTAGGCTATCCAGGTCTCATAGGGGCCCGTATTTGCCTGTTGACGATCGGGACTTTTGTCTAGCACGGGAGCCATTCGGTTGCGAACCTTCTAAATTAATCCATTCAGATTCTACTGGCGAGCAAATATTTGGTAAGGCGAAAGAATTTGGCGAGACAAAAGCTTGTGCCTGCGGCTCAGCCCGCGTACAATCTATTAATCTCACTGCCTGTACAGGGCACTGGCCATACCTATGCCCATTTCCGTGTAACCTAACCATATAAAGGATACGTTTCGATTTGAACACACGGTTTATATTACCGTCGCATCAAAAACATATATGTAAAATGTGAGGATGTTTCAAGTCCGAATACTTGAGAATATCGAGAAAATCCTAAAATTACCCATCATATTGTGTCGACTTTCGAAACTATTATTTTATTAGGAGCACTTTTTTTTGACCAGGGACTAGCGGTTAAACGGTTCGCGCGGTTAATACTAATGATGCATTCGCGAGATATTTTAAATACGAATATGTTACTTCGCTCGCCACAGTGGTTCGCAGTGTCAGTGTGTAAACCTTTTTCACACAACTTAATTCGTCCTTCAGCTCTGTACAGTGTACACTGCCCGCGTAACCTAGGCCATGAGCTTTAAGTGCACGACCTGCATTGCGACGGAATTGGGTCGCGACGGGCGAGCGCTTGGCTAGCTCATTACACGACCTTGCATGTTTCTAAACTAGCAGTAAATATCATAATGGTCTCCAGTTTACTTACTCTTTTGGAATTTGGTAATGGTCTTAAATTTACTTTCGTTATTCTAATTGGCGAATATTATGCAAATATTTTAAAGTTGATTTATACTTAAATGTTAAAGTTTGCAGAACTAACGTACCAGAACCACCTAATTTCGTCACAATCAGGAAAGCAGCATTCTATTTTAAAGATTTGAGGTTTGTGAATTGACCTCTGTGACTAGAGAAGAGGCCTGTATGACTTTTACAGCAAATTAATTCTATTCTATCTAACTTTTGATAGACTGTCATCAAATCGTTACGACAAAATCTGTTACAAAACTGAACAACAGCGTACTGCTCAATTTAACAAGCCGTATTTAATTACCCGTAAATTAAAAAGAAAGTTCTGCCAATGAGACCCAAGGATTGGCTGCAGGTCATTTAAAACCAAAAATCGGACTACAAAAAAACAATTTTAAAATTTTAACCGTTATAACCTAATTTATTTATTTTAATTCATTTTAATTGTAATTTAAACTATGCAAATTTTAATTTTAAAGTTGATTGAATTTTAATTTAATTTTTTTAATGTTAATGTAATTTAGTAATATTTATAGTTTTAATGTATATAATGTATATAAGATTGTATGGATTCCGAATTGTCCGAAATAAATGTTTTTTTTTTTTAAGTCGTTAAACGCTAGTTCTCTGTTTAGGTTATAAGTGCGTTTCCCGACTGATGTGGGCTCTATCGACACGGAGCCAGGATTGCATTCGCTCGGATAATGGACCCCGACCGAAATGGATGAACTTATTTGAAGCAACGTTGACAGCATTTGGATTGCGGTTTCATGTTGAAATTAAAACTCATATGAGGCTATTTGTTTGTGTGACATAAATAGATGCTACACCACCGAATAAATGGACAGACCGACCTCCCTAGATAGATTTAGGTCTAGGCCATATTCATAACACGCTGGCAGGCTTTTAAATCATATGGACTTCCAAAAATTCATGGATACCGACCTAAATGGATGAATTTATACGTTGATAGGAGTTTCGTGATAAAATGAAATCTCATGTGAAGTATTTGTGTAACACCTGTGGAATTGATAGAATTGTCTTTTGAGGTTACGTTCATAAAAAGCTGGCAAACAGTCAGTCGCGGTGGAAACAATCTTAAAGGTAGCTTTTTTATGTAAGTATTATAAGGATCCAGCATATAGGTACTTACTGAAAACACCAAACTATTAGTTCACATTATGTGTACTGCCGTGCTTAAAACACACTTTTTTCTCATTTATTTAAATGAGAGTAATTAAGGGTACTTTGTGACTGTTTCTAATCTGACCCTTTTACATAAACTAGAGTCTCTGCCGTAATATTTCTTAGTTAACACACCCGCGAACCGCAATTAGTCTTTCACATTAAGTCTATTATTATACTTCATTAGGTGCTTTGAAAAGGAGTTAAAATGTACTAATAGGGGGTCTATTTGAGCAGTTCCAGTGACGTACCAACTGCTCATCATATGGCTAAGTACTTCTGTAAATAAGTAAAAAGATACGTTTCCGGTGCCTTAGGTACCCTTTGGGTTTGTGGCTTTTGCTCAAACAGCTAAGGGCTAATTTAAATAATTGGCTGTGCCAGAGGCTATCGGAGCGCCAACAATGATTAAGCCAATAGTAATTAAGGAGAGGTTCCGTTGCGCCAGGGCTCGATTTGATCTTAAGAGGTAATCGGAAAGTGACTAAAAGGAATTTTCCGTTTTTATCGTACTGGGTCAATTTTGTAACAGGTTTATAGAATAAACTTTGTTTACCGGGGCCCAAACAAACAAAACATATATTTAGCACACATCCTGGCTTCCAAATTAATAAATAAATAATTATAAATTTTGGACAATTTTACTCAAATCGACCCAGTCCCACATGCAGTGCTCAATAACGCTCGAGTAGACTAGCTCGCTCTGTACTATAGACGACGATATATATAAATAATTATACATATAAAACATATATTAATTACATTTATTATTTAAGTGTTATAAAATGAATATAGAACTAAAACTATCTACAATTAAAATAAAAGCTGCCCCAAAACTTTTCATATTTTTTTTCATTCCTTCCATTCCGTTACTATACCGCCGTACAAAATTAATGAAAAATTACAAATTAACTAAAAGAGTGTAGTTTACAAATTTAAATAAGATGACTCTTTTACCGGCCCTTTTACATATTGCAGAGGTAAATTCATAAATATATAGACCAGAAGACAAGTATTTTATTTTCTCATACCAATACAGTTCGCCTTGAGACAAAAGACGTCAACGTCTCGGCCAGTCGGGTTTCCTGTGAAATAAAACAAAGTGCACCAGCATGTCGCGTGGAATGACAAGGTTCTTCGTGACATATAGTCCCCTATGTGCGGGGGACCTTTACAAATGGCATCTATCTGTTTGAGAACATCTTGAGCTCGGCGTTCGCAAAACGGCAGAGAGATGGTACTTTACAGGCAGTTATATGAAGTAGGTACTTTTGGACGTACTTGTTAAAACTGCCGAAGATGTAGTTTAATATAAGTACCTATTTATGAACCAAAAACAACGTAGAGTTAGACCAAGAAAAACCTGCAACGATTTCGATAGCACACGCAGTGCAAGTGTTATGTTAAACTTCTATAAAATTATGACATATAAAAAACACTCGCACTGCGTATGCTATCGAAAGCGTTGCACTTTTCTTGGTCTAACTCTAGACATTGATCTGACAGACAAAATGCCAAATTTGATTATTTGGGTTAAAGTTTCTAAAGCTAAATTAGGAATTCTGATCAATTTTAGGTACATGACCACAAAAAGTACGTGGCCACAAAAACGAAATCATGTAGTAAACATTTTATTTCGGCAGACTATGTCATGTATATGTATGTATGTATGCATGTATATGTGTGTATGTCATGTATATGTTCGTAAATCGACAATACATTGCCTATGTAAGAGCGAGATCGTCTGATATTAAAATGAGATCAAATTGACTTCACATTGTCAGTTCTAATCGGGTTCCCTGTGTTGGTGGAATACTTTTTCAGCATTGAATAATTCTAGCTTAATAGCATGGTAGTTTACGCCGGCATAAAATAAATGAACTCAACGGGTACACATCCACGGCCTTCTTACGCTTTAAAATTTCCTTCAAATGAATATTTAGATAATGTTGTAGTAGGTAAAACACCGTTTTATGAAAGTAAAGGTTGCTTTCAATCGCAGTGGAATTGCGTATACTGTTTATTTATCCGAGCTCTATTTCACCAGCTCAGTTTGAAAATATATTTATTATATGCGTAAATCTGCGTACAAAATAATTCATATATGCATGTTATAAATATATTTGCATTTATCGAACCCAAGGCAAGTATTTTGAGCTAGCCTAGATGGTAAGTTTAAAAAAACTGTAGCCACATTCGTGTGTAACTACTTGAATCCTTGTAATTTACGTATAAGGTCGTATGTGGGGGAGACCGGGAGACTTGTCTTGTCCAGGTGGGAGACTTGATCCATCTTAGAAAAAGAGCGTCATAATAAATAAATAAGTTTATAACATTTTTTTATATATTATTTATTTTTTGTAGTCATAGGTCATGGATAATCTTTACCTAAGTCACTATGGGTTTCCTAAAGTTATGGCCTACTACGGGGCCACTGTGCCATGGTCCAGCGATGTATGAGCAATGTAGTTTTCAATTACCCGCCGCATCCCACAAACGGCCTCAGCTAAAATATTCAGAGCTCCCTCCACTGTTTTATTCATGCGGCCATCTGTTGTGGCGGTTTGTTGCCTCGTACTAGTACAGTCATACGTGCCTGCATATATTGTGACCCAGCGAGCTAAAACATATGGACATAATGTTATAAAATGTTTGAAAATGTTACTACGTTTTCTTTCCGAAGTAGAGGAAAAGCTGATTTCACCTGAGCTACAAAAATAAATTGTTTGATTCCTATTTTTTCAAAAGGCTCAGGTGACCTAAGATGACAATGCATTTGCACCGTAGCGAACGAAATGCAGCGGAGTGGCCCCATACAGGGCAAAACATCTCGGATCCACGAGAGACCTCCCCGTGGCCCTACTCAACATCAAAGGTTTGATAAAATTCCTCTGGGCTGGCAGGATTAACCCCCTGTCACGCAAAATAGGCGCCAGTCGTCGAGTTGCGGAAAATCGCCAAAATTACAATACAATACGCTAAATAATTGAAAATGGCTTTTATAATGACTATAATGCCTGGTGGGGCAATATTGCGACCCGAATTCGTTCATGTCAATACCTACATATTGCCTGTCTACTGCGGTAGTTTGACCCGTGTCCGTGCTTGTTTTGGGAAAGCATAATAATGGACGCGGTAATAGGTTCGTTATCGCGGAACATGTGTTTATAAGACCTTCTAGCCTGATAGCACCGTCCTAATTAACATTTACCAATGGTCAGCTCTCTATAACACTTTAAACTCTCGCGTTCTGAACACATATTTAATTATACGAAGGTAAAAACAATGAAATTAAATCGCGGTAGACCCGCTCGTATAATTAAATATGTGGTCAGCTCTCTATTTGGGTTCCAATGGAGCTTTGAATTGAAAAGGTTTGACGTAAAGGACGACTTAAAGTCAAGGGCAAACGTAGGTGTGACCAAAGTGCCAAAAAAGTTTAATTTAGTTCATGTATATATGTGACATGAACTCAATTAAAAATATCCAATATATATATGTACTAATCCTGCTAATTATGTATTAGGTTACCTTATCATTAAATCCTATGTTGTAGATAAGTGAAAATATATTTGTCGACGACCTAACGACCTACAAGTAACATAAGACCTAAATCTATATTTTTTTCTAAACGGATCTAACGACTTCCTTATTTTTACAGCAATTGGTTATCATTATGTTATAGCTTTTGCGATTATGACTTTTCTATTCCTACTATCGTAAAATGTATTCATAGTAAGTAGAGGTCAATTAAATCTCTGCATTACTCTAAGCCATACAGATTCCCAACGAAAGACCTCTACCACCTAAGTGACTTACTAACAATGAGGAAGCTGTATGTACTGAGTCTAACAACGAGACTACATAAAACATTACCATTTAACCCACAGCTGCTAAATCGTAGAAGAAAACATAATGTTGCCCCCATATCAACTACAAAATCTGTATTTGCTAAGAGACAATTTGGAGCGCAATCTGCATATGTGTACAATAAAATAAACAAAATACTAAATATATACAATTTACAACTATATAAATGTAAAAAAATATTAACCGAGTGGCTTAAAATACTTAACTACGAGGAGACAGAGGCTCTGATATATTAAATTAAGTTGATATTAACTCAAACTCTAAAGTACCTACTTATCAGTTTTAATATAATAAGTAAGAAAATATGACATTTTACATTTTACAGTACCTATTGTATAAGAAAATACCTATCGTGTAAGAAAAGTACGATACATAGTTCTATGCTTTACAGTACCTATATATAAGAAGTGCCGATTAGTACATCACCTCACCACCTGAACTCACACGATCTTATACACCTACACACACACATACACACTCACTCACTCTCCACACACACACACACACACACACACACACACACACACACACACACACACACACACACACACATATATATACACATTTAATGTAGATAAAATTGTATTAGCTTAAGTTTTCTTTCTGCTTTTGTTAAACTAAAAATTACTTGTTGCTACGGAGGAGCGGGGCTTCCTGATACAGGTATAATATACTTAAGAGGAAGTCCCAACCTACTACCTTGTAATGTAACATTTTATTAATGAAATAAAATATTTTCATTTTTTAAAATATTTTTTACTACATTGTGTGATTATTGAGCAGTAAAGTAAATATCTACCTAATGCAAAGAAGACTTTACAATAAATACTACGTACAAGTAACTATAAAGGTAATATAGGCACGAGATACATGAAAGTTTGGACCTAAACGCATCAATCATTCTCATCTCACTACACAATCCAATCTTGTCCTAAAAACTGTCACTGTGAAACTCATACATTCATCACACAGATAAAAAAAATGTACTCAGAATTTCAGAATAATCGTAGTATGTAAAGTAACTATTAAAACAGGTCACGCAACGAACCGGGAGGATTTTTTACATTACGTAGCTGACAAATTCTAAGCACGATTTTGTCTAAGATTAAACATCATAACTAGGAAACAAATCAAATATTTTTTATTCAAATATGGGATGGCAGCGCCATCTGTTTCGCTATCCCAGAATCACTTCAGTAAATGTAGGAGGTATAAAACATAATATGGTTTTACCTTTTTAAAACCATATTTGTATCTTTACAGTATTTACGTATTATTTAAGTGTATTTGTGATGTGGTTTCTATCACGTGGAAGTTTATGTAGACGGAGCAATGTGAAATAATGTTAAAATAAAGTATCAAAGGAAATCTGAATTTAAAAATACGGTATGAATGCTAGTGAGTGCTAGGGATGGCACTGGAAAATGTTTTAGTTATTTAATAACTTCCGTGTGTATCTCAGCGTAGATATCATCTAAAGTGTAGAAAATAATATTTTCATATAGCTGCAGCTGACCGTTGATATATTAAAAAGCCTATGAGGCTGCTCACTCGCAGAAAATTGCCAAGAAGTGTATTTTTTTTCAACCCACCTAAAAATAATTTCGAGTTGGCTTAGGCCAACCTATATTTCTGCATATTATTTATAAATGTCCTACATTTCTAACTTTTTATGCACCTAAATATACCTTTCAACTAAGGATTTGAGAAATGTTACCAATTACATTTACCCTGATAAAAGTTAGTTTTTCTCGCGCCGCACATTTTTCACCGAGTGCTGGTAGAGGCGTGAAATAAAAGTGATTTATACAGGGTGTAGAGTCTTGCGAACAATGACTCGCGAAGGCTTACAAAAGCTGTTGTTGTGAACTTGTGACGTACACGCATCTAGGCTGAGAGCCGAAGGCGGTTATAAACCCCACATATTACAGGTATAAGTGATGTATACAGGCCGTAGAGGCTCATAAACAATGACTCGCTAAGGACAACAGCTGTTGTTGTGAACTTGTGACGTACACGCATCTTTTGGGGAGTTAGCACGGTACGATCTCGTGGCTACCGGGCCAAATCAGCTTTTTTTTACCTAAGGTACAAACGTGCTAAGCGGCATCGCCTGAAACAAAAGTGCATACACTTATTGCTTACCCCCGTACTCTGGACTCCGATAACTACAACACTTCTGTAAGTAACCTGGACTCCGCTGCACACACTGCTCGCCCTTAGAGTTGGTCAAAGGCGCCTAGCCTTTCAAAAAAGATAGCATACACCAGATAATTTGGGACGGGTAGTACGGGTAACGCCGTGGCCGGGTGGTCTAGTGGTCAGGACGTTAGCCGCGTAAGCTGAAGACGTGGGTTTGATGTGGCCTCGGCCACCGGTGGACTTGGCCACTTTTTCTTTAGTGTATGATATATATTTCAGTTTATAATTTATATATAGTAGTGTGACTACTTAAAAAAAACAAATAAAAAAAAACATAATAATTTAATTTATTCCCTAGTTACAAGACTTCTGTAGCAAGATCTCGTGCTAAAAGCTTTGCAACCATCGGGGAAACCAGCGGCTGTTTAAATAATATGCATGAAAGTAAAATATGACGAAAGATTGTGGAACCTGTCCTTTGTTTGTAATTTCATATAAGAGAATCACGCGAATAAAATAAACACGGTATTTGTTTATGCATGGAGTGGGTATTGTATTATTCTATGCCACTTAATACTTATAATATGAATTGTGAATCAATGGTAGGTACATATCTACCTATGCTTGTCCCCAATAAACAATAGTGTAGGACAAAAAAACCTTAAATAAGAATATGCTACATAGTTGAGTTGAATTTTGATTGAATTTATGTGTCCCTCTTAGTAGAAAGTAATTTGCAAAAGGATAGATGTATGTAGAACTATATGCAGAATGCAGAATTAGTCACTAATTAGTGAATTGGATTGAATGATTTGAACCGTAGCGAGAGTTAAGATAACGGCCCGGCAGCCAGGTAATCCATTGATACCGTTGAGATCTCAGGTCTGACATAGCTAAGCCATTGCAGAATCTAACTGTAAATACGTCTACAGCCTTCAATTAGTTAATTTATGTTTTATCCCTTTCTTAATAATATATAAGGCAACAAATAACCTGACCAAATTACGTAGGTTGTTTTTGGTAGTATTTCGGTGTATGGTGGCGCCGCCTAATTACTGTTTTTTTAAGGACACTTTTCATATATAGAGATTTGGCTCCTTTATCTAGTCTCCATGTGTAGTGTGTTTACGAATAACGCCATAATTCTCTGGGTTAATAAATATTTCAGATTTTTTGTAGATACTGTAACTTGCAAATTAAAAAAGTGCGAGTTTGACTCGCCCACCGAGGGTTCCGTACTTTTTAGTATTTGTTGTTATAGCGGCAACAGAAATACATCATCTGTGACAATTTCAACTGTCTAGCTATCACGGTGATAGTGACGGTGACAGTGACAGTCAGACGGACAGTGGAGTCTTAGTAATAGGGTCCCGTTTTTACCCTTTGGGTACGGAACCCTAAATTAAAGATAATTAGAACCTAAAGGTTCTAATTACCTATCTTTTTCTCTTTCCGAAAGTTAAACATAGTCAGAAACACATGCTCTCAATTATGTTACAGGCCAATAATATGTAGCATATTATTTACGCATGCGGTTTCGGCCGAAAATAAGTCACAACAAGAAATTAGGTTCTAACTTCAACAACCAAAGATCAACTTTTGTTTTTTTGTGTGTGTTACAGAATTGATATGTGGGGTTACATATCCAAACACTATATAAGTTTATAATATTATCAAATACATACATATATCCTTAGACATGCAGCTGTTTTTTTATTTTTTGTGGAATATTTTTATTACCTGTCGTGATTGTTTAGAATGTCTAGATTGATTCACCGGATGGTCTCATCGGAAGATCAGCGCTGGAAGTCGCCAGCATCATGCTGAGATGAGACCATTTCGGGGCACTTTCTCCTTCCTACCTTTTCTGTTTCCTATAATTTTCTCTTCTGTTTGTGCTTACGAATAAATTATTTCTATTCTATTCGATAAAGCATAAAGAATTCCCAACGTTACAATACAGTCAATACCTCACAGCCTCTAATACTTAAACGGACATTAAACTGTTGTCAGAGTGTAAGCACCAAAGTCGTGAAAGTCGACACTAAGTATTAAAGTACGATGCTTACAATCTCTTCGAAACTGCCTTAAGTTGTTCAAGTTTAAAAGGGCATTTTACTTATAAAAAATCCATATGTCGAACGTAGCTTTAAATAACTCGTCAATAAGAATATCTATATATATATATTACGCGAGGCCGATTTTTGTTCATCCCATCAGATCTACAGTTATGGTTCGATTTTAATAAATTATATGTCATTAGATTCGTCTCATACTACAGATTTGCAATAAGCTCTTAGTTTTTTGATTTTTTCCCGAAAAAGTACTAAAAAGTTAATTTGAAAAAATGTACCACGTGACCTTTGTTCTGACTTGAGATTGAATTGAACTCAAACCTATATCCAATGTATGTAAGGTATCCAATCCATTCAAATATTTGTTTTGAGACTGTAACATGCATACACCACACTAAAAATTATATTAAAACACCATAAAATTTTATTATTGTGTTTGACAACATGTCAGACATGTGTCATCCACATCAAAGAGCATATAATCACTACGTTCTAATCCACATCGTACTCATCAAAATGACACATGTTTATTTTATTGTTGCTTTGGCACATAGAAGGTAGGATCCTATAGAAGTAGCGTACCGCGTGCGCCCATGAGGGACAGAATTTGTAGCCCACCAGGCCACCATAAACCATACAAATCGGTGGGGAAAAGCATCTATATTTACTTCAAAAAGCACGTACGGCGAGGTTTGTTCTTATGAGGATGTTAAATGATGTCGGATCTTTAAGGTAAACGGTCAGCCAATGGGGTTGGCAACTGTCAAAGGTTTGCAGAGATGGAGCCATCATAGCTTGCCTCTTTTTCTATAAGATTTGGCTTAAAGGGCTGGCATCCAGGGCATTAAAAAGACAAAAATTTGACACAATTCTAGGGATTGACAGTATGGATGGTATAGAAAGGATCGCAATCTCTTATGGCAGAATTGTTGCAAAAGTGACCAGCATGGAGACTATATAAAGGAGCCAAATCTCTATATATGAAAAGTGTCCATCAAAAAACAGTAATTAGGCGGCGCCACCATACACCGAAATACTACCAAAAACAACCTACGTAATTTGGTCGGGTTATTTGTTGCCTTATATGGTTCATGTTATACTCATGTCCCAGAGCCTAACTAGCGCCACCGGAGAGATTAGGAACTATTATTTAAAGCTGAAAGCGGTCACTTTTGCAACAATTCTGCCATAAGATATTGCGATCCTTTCTATACCATCCATAGTGACCAGCTTTCAGCTGTAAATAATAGTTCCAAATCTCTCCGGTGGCGCTAGGTAGACTCTGAGACCAAAGAGTATTGTAATATATAGGAAACTCTATGACATGAACCATAGAGGTATAATAATGTAGAGATGAAATGGGGGAGGGGCAGCAAATAACCCGACCAAAATACGTAGGTTGTTTCTGGTATGTTGTCAGGAATGTTAAAACGTGTTTTTAATTGTGTCGCATTGCGTATGTTCTGTCCCTCACGGTCGCACGGGTGCACATCTATATAAAATACTAGGTGTATGGTCTAGGTACTTCAGTGTATGGTGGCGCCGCCTATTTACTGTTTTTTACGGTCACTTTTTGATACACGAAGATTAATTTCGTTACCTGTACCTTCCATAATTGACAGGGCAAGCTATGCTGGCGCCCTCTGTTAATTATTTCGACCGGCCAACCCCATTTTCCGCATCGGTCCGCGCCCTTGGTGCAGTGCGGCGTATGTGCGATCGTGTGTAAAAGCCGTAACAGACTACCGCACCGCACCGCGATCTTGGTGCGCCACACCCATAAGTGAGAGCAAGAAAGAGAATATCTCGAAAAGCCGTATTGGTACGGTCAAAATATCTCTTTCTCGCTCTAACTTATAGCTGCGTCCTTAACGTATGTACAGTGACAACCTTGCACACTATCGATACGTGCGCCGCACCGCACCAAGGCTGCGGTGAGGTGTGGTAGTCTCTAACGGCTTTTACGATAGTCTGTTAAATACGGCTATAATATTTCTTTCTCGCTCTAACTTATAGCTGCGTCCTTAACGTATGTACGGTGACCACCTTGCGCACTATCGATACGTGCGCCGCATCGCACCAAGGTCGCGGTGAGGTGTGGTAGTCTCTTTTAATAGTCTGTTTAATACGGCTATAAAGCGGCTAACACATTACCGCACCGCACCAAGGTCATTGTGTGACGCACCCATAAGTAAGAGCGAGAAAGCAATATCTCTTTCTCGCTCTTACTTATAGGTGCATCGCACAATGACCAGTGCGGTGCGGTAGTGTGTTAGGCGCTTAAGGTGGGCTGCCGTACGCCGAGAGCGAGAAAGAGATATTTTGACGGTACCAAGGTCGCGGTCCAGTCGTTGTACAGACTTTCAAAAAAGTAAATAAAAAAAAAAACTAGATTAGGTTCAAGGGCCTGACACTCTTTGATAGAGAAAGATAGTCTTATTGCGATTCCTATAAGAGGAAAGAGAAAATAGTGCCATGCTTTATCTTTATCACCGACCGGGCATTTTTTCATGGTCGGGTTTGCTATGATGGCATAACCCGACCATGAAAAAATGCCGAATGAAATGGAGGCGATGGCGAAATACCGAAATTTATAAGAGTGAAAGAGAAAAAACCGGCCAAGTGCGAGTCGGACTCGCCCTTCTAGCTACCACGGTTCGTGAGATACAGCCTGGTGACAGACAGACGGACAGCGGAGTCTTAGTAATAGGGTCCCGTTATTACCTTTTGGGTACGGAACCCTAAAAAGGATTATGCTGCCATACATGAAACTGTCTTTCTCATGAATATGTCTTTCTCATGAATATGTCTTTCTCTTACCCCTGGTCGCTCGGTTTCATGTCTATAACTACGTGTATATACTAAGTCTATTATTAGGTCAGAGGATCTACCGCGAAAACCGAAATTCGCAAATTGCGGGGATCTATCTCTTTTACTCCAATGAAGGCGTAATTAGAGTGACAGAGAAAGATGCCCGCAATTTGAACTTCGATTTTCGCGGTATAGCCCAGACACGGAATGTCACGGAATGTTTGTAAAATGTTTGTAAACTTCAGTCTCATGAATAATAGGAAAAAGAGAATTAAATATAAATTATACTCTAGCCCTATGAAATTTGCATGAGAGCCAAATGACAAGAAGGCATCCTATCCACGAAATCTTGATTTACCGTATCATGTCGCGATCGCGTATCATGATTTTTAGTTTAGAAAGATGCGAAAAGATAGACAATAATTATGTCTTTTTTGCATCAAAACTAACGATCACAAAACATGCTGGTAGGTGCTACGCTACCGAAATATAATACGCTAAAATTATACAAACGTGTGGCCATTTTATAAGAAACTAGCTTTTGCCCGCGACTTCGTCTGCGCGGAATTAGTAATTTGGGTATCTTAATTCTTAAACAAATCTGCTTTTTAATCCATCCTTTTTTCCCCCCAAATTGGTCCACACTATACATTTCCACCCCATTTTTTACACCCTTATGGGATGATTTCGGGGATAAAAGTTATTTTATATCATTTCCCACAGCTCAAACCATCCCCATATCAAGTTTCATCTAAATCGGTTGAGCGGTTATTGATTCCCCATACAAATTTCCACCCCCCTTTTCACCCCCTTGAGGGGTGACTTCTGGGATAAAATGTATCCTATGTCCTTCCCCGGGACTCAAACTATCTGTATACCAAATTTCAACTAAATCGGTTTAGCGGTTTAAGCGTGAAGAGTTAACACACAGACAGACAGACAGACAGACTTTCGCATTTATAATATTAGTATTGATAATTATGTATAAGATATGGGTATAGTCAGCATCAAATAGATAGTGACAGCCAGTGATTCATCTGAAGACGTCACATTTCCTGATTTCATTAAGCGTTCAGTCTTAGGCTGCCTGTCCACAGGAGCGGAGCGAGGTGGCGGAGCGATGAAAAATCTCCGCTCTGAAATTTTAATGAAATTCTATTGCTGGATTTTTTTCCCGCTTACCGCTCCGCTCCAGTGGACAGGCAACCTAACTTTTAGAACCATACTCTAGCGGCGTGTTGACGCCGCAACGGGTCTCTAGTTATATTATATTATAACCAAATTGAAGGGTACATGGAAAGAACATGTATAGTCACTTTTTTCGGAAAATGAGATTTTAATTTCAAAATGTAGAGCTCTTAATGAACTATTAGTTAAAATATCTTTTGCTACCACTGCATAATATATGTAACACAACTTTTTTTTAAGTTAAAAAATACCTGTTCACGGAATTACATTACATTTTGACATGGTTCCAAATTTTAAAACCGCGATTACTCAAAATGTTACTAAAGTGACTAGACATGTTCTTTCCGTGTACCTTCAATTGAACAAAGTAATTATTTAATTACTTATTAAATTTATATATTTTTGCAAATTTTATACGCGCTTATTTTCGTTCTAAATACAATGTAGGTAGTGTATATGTGCTATACTGCGAATGCTTTAAATAATTCATTCAATCGTGGTTTAAACTATTTGGAAACTAACGACGCCACGCCAGCCGAAAGTCGCCCTCTAACTCATGGTTTTTGCTTAATGTTGGTTCCTGAATGGTAATACCATTTAATCCTCCTCATTATTCTATGGACAAGTATCAAATTTCCCACCCGGTCGTCCTACATTCGGTCTCTTCATAGCACACTTCTCCCCATCCACTCCAAATATTTGGTAAACTTACCCAAAGAACAACTCAAAATTTCCCCCTTTTCCCGTCATTCACAAACCTTCGTGTGAAGCGCCCTTCATATCCGCTTACATTAACTTCTCAAAAGAAATAAACACGCCTTACATTTTCTATTGAAAGTAATGAAACGTCACTCTTGCGCCAAGTCAAGTCAATTTATTCCATTTTGACGGTGAATTATAAGCTGTGCTCGACTTTTAAGCATGTTAAGAGTATATACTTTAGTCATTATGGGTGAAGTCTACCCTGTATCCGCTAGAATAATTTAAGCACCTATCTCTATCGCTTTAACCCGTTTTAGTAGTTGTTAGTGACCCAGTCTACGAGGGTTTGATTTACGGTAAGGTGATTCTTCTGTATAATAATCCATACTATATACTCGTATAATATTATAATTGCGGAAAGTAAGCGTGAAGAGGTCTGTCTGTTACCTCTTCACGCTTAAACCGCAGAACCGATTTAGTTGAAATTTGGTATAGAGTTAGTTTGAGTTCCGGGGAAGGACATAGCGTAGTTTTTATCCGAGAAATCATCCTTTAAGGGGGTGAAAAGGGGGGTGGAAGTTTGTATGGGAAATCGATAAAAAGCAGATTGGATAAAAAATAAGCTACCCAATTTACTAACTCCACGCAGACGAAGTCACGGACAAAAGTCACTTAATTTTTTTTTTCTGGACTATGTTTTATTACGTCGTCATCTCAGTGCAGGAACTAAGTACCTAAGGTAGGGAAGTTGCAACGCAAACTATTGAGCTTACTGCGGGAGTCGATTAGTGTGGCAAGAGCATCGTCAGTAACTATCGTTATTAATTAAAAATGTCTTTTATATCATTTAAATTTAATTTTAAAGGTGCAAGTAGTATTTACACATTCATGTTTTGCCAATAAATTTTATAGCTATGCATCCTCATTTGTGTCGTTTTCAATCAAAAGGCACTACATTGTCGTCTGCAATAAGGACGCTCTGACAGGTTATTCGTATAAAGATACAATCCAATTTCGTCCTTATGGTAAGCGACAATGTGGTACCTTTCAATTAAAAAATTAAATAATCATTTATTTTCAGGCATGGCCCTTAGCAGTGTTAGTAACAAAAAACTTAAATACTAATGTTAGACAGTACAATTAATTAAAACCTACCATGCAAACCAATAACTTAGAGCTAGGAGCTATGTCACATTTACTTAACCAAGTAGGTAATACTAACAAGGTATGGCTAGGCCTAATAACACTACCCCTCTACTGTCATAGAATTATTTTTCAGTTTAGGTACCTACTTAATACATTTTCCTAAAATGCAATGCACCGTTAACCTGGAGGCGTATTGGAATCGTACTACTTTATGGCAATGTTGGCTTACCTGATATTGTCACTTGGTAACAAAAATGAAACGCAAATCAAAGCAAACGGAGAGCTATAATAATTAAGACCATCAAAATAAACGTGACGTAAGTCCTTAAACCCGGAGAGTTTGGGTGGGCCAACGCAAACGGAAGCCGAGAAAAGCGGAATAAATTTTTTAATGAAATTTGCTCTCCTTGGCAGGTCGACGGCTTATTAAATTTGGATCTGCCCCAATTTCCCGTGCTATCTCCGCTGGGATGAGATAGTTTGGTTTGTGTCTTTGCTGCATTGCTTTTATTATAAGCCGGGGCATTAAATGCGACTATCAAAATGTACAGTCACTTCGAATGTGTGTACATTAAGATCTACTTTATGTTTGACATTTCATAGCCTATGGAACAGCCAAATTATATTGAATCATAAATGGCCTAAATGACTGAAGAAAAATCCGTGACTACTTGTCTAAGTAAATATTTAAAATATACCCCCGTTGATGTGGCAGAAGTTGATAAGCAAGCAACATAATGTTCATCAAAATCATCTGCATAAGTTCGTAAACTCACTCCAAAAACTTTGATATTAATTTCAAAGACTTTGCTTTTAAAGCTACTTGCTGTTGACTGTATGAAAGGGAATTTGATTTAGGTTTTCGTAGCTAAGCAACACACACACATACATACATTAATAAATATGTATAAATTTCTTCACATCATTGCAATGGATTAAGGTGAAGAATAGAAGCTGTATACATATTTATGAACTCGACTGTACCTCCCGCCCAAACTTTTCCCATCAAAAAGAGACGGAGAGTTTTAAAACTGAATGTTCAAGCTATACCTATACTATCCGTTGCAAGACAGATTGCATTTGTTTATTTAGGAGTTGATTATACTGGCTCGTTTGGGTCAGGCTCGGAGCGGAGAATCATCGCAATTGCTGTTTACAAACGAATTGCAGATTCACTTATTCGTTTATTGCTTTAACGTGAAAGAAACTGTAGGATTAAATTACTAATTGGCTTCTAGATTACTTACCTACTTTTTACTCTGTTGTTGTCGGTGTGTTCTACATACACTGTTTCATAATGGGTTACATAGGTAATGTATGGTACTCATATTTGAATCCTTGTAAGCTTGTAGGGTCGGCAACGCGCGTGTAGGTAACTCCACTAGAGTTGCAAGCGACCATAGGTTGCGGTAGCTGCTTAACATCAGGCGGACCGCACGCTTGTTGTATAAAAAAACGTAAAAATGTTAATAAAGTTTGTAGTAATAATTATTTAGCGAAAAGCACCTTCCAGATAATTCACACGTTTTACTACTTAATAAGTTTTATCCCCTTATTCATAAAACTTAGCAATCTCTTACAAACCTCTGTTAATAATATTGTCTTCGGTTACCGCGATAGTTACTCATGAAATAAAACTATGAAAACGGATTATATCGCGTATATTGAATTTATAATACATCCCGACGTTTCGTACCCTTTACAGCGTTCGTGGTCAACGGGTGACTAAACCTCTGTTCAATTTTATGTTTTTCTAACAAATAGAAATGTCAAACTGACGGATCGGGACAAACGATGAATTACGCCATTAAACCGTTAATTATTAACACTTCATGTTGCTTATTGCTATTGTTGCTTTGTTATGTGTACAAAATTGCTGGAACCGTAGCCGAGATATTTCCTAGAACTTTCAGCATACCTATAACTAAATATAAAAATCTAGTACCATTACCTGCTGAGTAGCTTAGCATTATCACACTATAAAAAGCATTCAATTTTGTAACTTGTCGCTTAAGAATAAGGTTTATAGGTAGGAATGGGTTTTTAAATGCAGATACGGTAGTTTTGCTAAACGAGGTAAGGCTGGACCGGTGTTAATTAACCTGAGGTCATGTCTCGAGGGCCGGCGACTGGAGATTTCTTAGGACTGAACTGGACGCTAATACATAAAACACAAAAACCGTAGGCATATTACGGAATTTAATATATCAATTGTATATGTTACGGCAAAGACCCGTTTCCAGTGAAAACGCGTTTTCCCTAGCTAAAACTAGTTTTCTGTAACGCCTTGGTGAAAAAGCGGTTCCACTAGTCAAAACTAGTTTGCCTTGGTGAAAACTAGTTTTAACTGGGATTTTTCGGTCAAAACTAGTTTTCGCAAAGTGCCTCGTGTCTATCATAATGTAAAATGAACTGCGTGTTATCCGAACCTTTTTTTTTAATAAAAATGTTTTATGCTCAATAAACATTTTTATACAAAAAAAAACTAAACAACACGGTCATTAACGTATAAACTGACAAAGAACGAAAAAACCTTGCTGGTAGTGCCATTGTAATTGATGGTGGCTTCCTTCTACATCGAGAGGTATAAGCAATCCAAGGAAAAAAATCCCCCAAGACTCGTATAATTTATGCACACCTCCTCGGATCGAGCAAACTCGGATTACACGCATTTAGGACCAAATGCGTAAAAAAAAATGATTAAAATGATTTCCAGCTTGCTGGGAATTCATTCCTCAAAACGATATTTTCGTATCTAATTTGATTGGCCTAATAATATACTGTGTCATGCAGAAAGATCTTCAACCAGTACGCAGTTGAACAATTACTTCCTACAGATAGGTATATGAGTATATCTGAAAGTAGTATATCTATAATAATATTAATAGTTGATAAACTGCTTCAGTTAAACAGTAGATCTAAGTGGTTATGTACATAACGTAAATCTTTGCTTTTTCTGACGTCATTAACTTTTATGAGATTTCTTGAATGATATCTTTTTTTAGTAGCCTAATTTAGTATCCCACTGCTGGGCAAAGGACTCCCATCCTTTCCTCCACTCAACGAAAAAAAAATATAATATTTTTTTAATCAATGATATTCAATGGTATTTCTGACACTTGTGATTTTCAATTCGCATAAACGGGTTAATCGAATTATCTCGATATTTTGGGATTGTCCGGGGTCGTAGCACGGTACGCTTATCACACGCTTATCACCATGCCTGTCACGTTCTAACAAGTATGTGAGTGCGAAAGTGACGGACTTGGTGATAGGGGAACCATGCTACGCGGGCAGTTGAGGCTTTCAAGCGCATTAAATATGACGACGACGGTGTATTTTTATATCGTATCGTAGCTATAAAAGCACAAATAAAACTATACCCGAAATATAGGTAATTCCATACGCTACATACAAATTGTAATTATGTTTGTACGTCGTATTTATAAGATGCATGCTCTGTGTTGCGTTAAGTCGATTAAGTAATTCGAGCCCTCATTTGAAAAGAGTGGGGATCTCGGCACCGAGGGGTTGGAGATAGTAGTAAAAAGGATAAAAATACTCATACAAAAATAACTAGCTTATTGATTGTAGGTCTCCAGATGGGATATATCGGAGCGGCCGAGAGACTCAACAATATCTGAACACGCACCTATCGCCATGACAATAGAGGCGTGTTCAGATATTTGTGAGCACCTTGGCTGCTCCGATATATCTGATGGCGACTGTACATACTGTACGTGTATGTATAGTTGTGTGTGGTGTCGATTCGTGTCATATAACTCAAGCCCTCGTGTAAATATTGCACGGATCTAGGCCCCGTGCGGGATTAAAACGAGCAGTTTCCAAGGAGACAGAATAGCCTAAGAGACCCCTTACAGTGACCTTCACGATTATTTTTCGTAACGAGATATGGAATAATTAAAAAAAAACCGAACAAGTGCGAGTCGTACTCGCCCACCGAGGGTTCCTGTACTTTTTAGTATGTGTTGTTATAGCGGCAACAGAAATACATCATCTGTGAAAATTTCAGCTGTCTAGCTATCACGGTTAATGAGATACAGCCTGGTGACAGACAGACGGACAGACGGATAGACGGACAGTGGAGTCTTAGTAATAGGGTCCCGTATATACCCTTTGGTTACGGAACCCTAACAATGTTTCAATGTAGGTAATAATGTCACTGCCTCACTGGATTGCCTGCCAGTATTATGAGATCGTACATACTGTATGGTTGTGTGTGGAATGGAGACGAATCGAGTAACTCGAGCCCTCGTGTAAATATGGCACGGATCTTAGCCCCGGGGAGGAGAGATAAATAAGCAGTTTCCGACGAGACTGAAATTACCAAAATAGAATTAGAATAAACAAAAATTACATTTTGTGGTTGCGAACTTGTCAATTTTGGTTATTTGCTGAATTATCATTTAGCCATTTATAGGACCGCAATCTGTATTGTAATGTAAAAATTGCCACCCTATAACATAATTTTTTTGTTTTTATTTCTTACGTAGAGTTTTTCGGACGACGAAATATCAATGAGGCTAGAATAGGCATGATGCCAAATTTTGAAATCCCTTTTAATATTGTCGGTACACTTGTATTGGTTTCGAAAAACATAATATTTTAGATACACTCATAAGTTTTAACATAAATAGCTGCATTTTTTTATAGCTATTTTAAACTTCGAGCGAAAACGCCTCATGTCCGTTTGTGACGTCGGTTTAGTTGGTGGTAGTTGGAAATAGGCATGATTATATGTATGTATGTACCTGTGTATGTTATTTATATAATAACAAATAAATATTTACTTTACATCTTACTTTGTACATAATAAATGTTTAATGAAAAAAAAAAAAGATTTAAAATAAATTTGAATATCCAAACGGTCAATAAGGTTTATTAAACATATTAATAACGGGTAACGGGTCACGGGTAAATACGTGAGTGACCCGTTATTAATATGTTTAATAACACATTAATCAATTCACTTTTGATACAGTCTAAACACGTCATTGCACGTTCAGAGAATAAAATTGCTTTTGATTTACCTTCTATTTTGTACCTCATTCGTAGCACCGTTTACAATTTATATAGGTATACGCATAAAGCAACCACAGTTATTTTATTCTCGAGAAGTTCGTGAAATTTACGTATTCTCAAGGAGACTAAAATTATTTATTACTGACATTTATTCTCTAGCCACGACCGCAGGCACTGGTGTCATAGCAAAGAGATAAAAGTATTCCATTTAAGTATTAACCACGTCTACCGTACTACTTCCAGTTTTTTTTATTTTATTTAACAGAATTACATATTTTGCACACCTGCGAATTAATTTTTATTATATTATATTTTAGCTGATTTTAATGACAAATTCCTTGTATAAGATTTAATGTTATTTTATCTTATACCTACACTCCTTCATACCTTACACTTACATTTATCACTACATATTACTTATTAATCCCAAGTCCCGAGTAAGTATAGGTAAAGAGTATACGTTGAGTAAGTATACAGCAACACACTCAATTACATTTGGTACCCAAAAGATGATCGCACCATTAATACAGTACTATTCAACACCTAACAACTCCTTCTTCTATCAGGTTTTGAAATGCTCAGCTCTGTGAAACAAAGACGCTTTCAGACATTGCATGCAAAAATTGCTTGTCAACCAAAATTTTGTCACTAATTTATTCCGTCATCATCGGATTGAAAAGAAGAAAAAAAAGCTTTGTGAATAAATCACTTTTCTCCATTCACTTTGCCGAACTAAATCAACACTGAACAATGAAACGACTCCGCTGTTGCTTTTTTCCATAATTCCCCTTGTATTTGCGTTGCACTTGATTTTTCATTTAGCGGGAAAGGTTCCATTATTAGTAGTTAAAAGTAACAAAAGAGAAAAATGAAGGCTTAAATAAAAGTTTTGTTAAAGCACTACGGTTATAAATTCCTTTTTAATGCTTCAGTAAAGACTGAAGGGAGTACTCGGTAATGCCAGAATGCAGATCTAAAAGTACAATAATTAATGAATAATTCTTAGTACAATAATTATATGATTCAAAGGTTTTCTTTTATCGCAGAAGAAAACATCTTTTTTTATTTTTTAAACCTTTGTACATGTTCTATAGGCCATACCTTATTCGTTTTATCACGTTTAATGTTAATAATAAATTTAAAAACCACAAAAAATGTCGCCAAATGCAACGTAACATTTTACGAAAATGTTGATAAAAAAAAAGTTTTAAATATCAAACGTATAAAATTCTTTCATTTTTCCATATGCTCAAAATATGTTGATCATTCATTGAATGGAATGGGAATGAATTCTCGGAACAGAAAATCCATTCCATCTGAAAGGAAAACCATTTCCAAACATTTCAACTGGTTTAAAAAAAACGAGTGTAAAATTCATTTTCGTGCAGTATTAGTACCTAGACACCTTTGTTGAGTATTTAAGCGCTAGTTGAAGCCTTGTGTTGGGTTCTGTTTTACTTTTGTGCATTTTTCAGTAAGAGCGCTGCAAAATGCACGCCTCTCAGCATTTTATTAATGTTTTATCTCTACAGCCCTCATTGATAAATATGTCAACTTTATAACGTTCCGATACCTACACACCAACTCTGGCGTGTTTTCATGTTATGTCTAAACTCCTGCCTGTTACATTTTCTCTTCCATAAGTTATAAAAACTAACGATAGGTACAATCGCTTCCAGTTTCTCGCAAACTTTCTTTTTAACTGAACTAGATGATTTAAAGGCTGCCCGGATCAATTAAACAAGATGTCGACATATGTTGATTCAAGTTTTCTTCCTAGAAGCTGACCGTTTTTGCGAATGCTTAGTAATTTATCTGTTTCCGTACAAGTCCCAACCTCAGACTCAAGACATTTCAATCATCAAAATACACTTTGTAAGTAGCCGCGTGAAGCTGCAATTCAACACACAGACACGTCATAAATACCAAAGATAGATATAACTCCGTAATAGATGGATACAGTCTAAGGAAAAAACGTGCCTCGAAAATCAAGGAAATTTGATTCTCGATCAGAGGGCGCCACTAGCTTTGGCCTACAGTCATATAGATGGCGTTGACGGTTTCGTTTGTTATTTAACAATTTTAACGCATATCAGTGAAAGAACATGGCTCAAAATCATAAAAATAATTAATGCAAATAAAAAAAATTATTTATCCATATTTAAATACATTTTATCGTATTTTTATAAATATTTATTTTTAGTTTTAAAATGTGTCGACAGATGGCAGTGAATTTACTGGGGTTACAAAATTTACTATGACAGTACCGCTCTAGTATAAGTTACTCTATGTAAATACGCCTTTGACTTCGTTTCCCAGATTAACAGTCACTACGGGTCCCTAAACGGACTGTTCTACGCGTACCTACATATCTCCAGTAATTTAGTTCGCGTCAAGCCACTTTGCATTTGCGTTAAAAGTGAAATATAATTTGCAGAAATCTCACAAAGCCTTGAATCTCTTTGTTCCAGAAACTGGCTGGAATTCTCGGACCACACGGTCAAAGAACGTCGTATCACTTTACAGGTGTTATTCCTGTAGCTTACCAACCAGCCCCAGTATAGATATATATACACCTAGATACCAGGGGGCCTTGCGAAGATACCAATCATTTGCGCTACGACAGCGAAACGCTTTCTGTCTCTCTATCACTCGTATCGTGCGATAGAGAGACAGATAGCGTTTCCTTGTCGTAGCGCAAACCATTGATATCTTAGCTTAGGCACAACAGATAAGATAACAATACAGTCCTTTTACAAAAGAACCTTATATAAGTAGTGTCAATCCCAGGTTTGAACTCCATTAGAGTTGAACTAATGAAAGTTGAACCTGAAAAAACGCGGTAATTTCAAAAAATCTGTAGCAGGCGGCTCTTTGATTACAAGGATTGGATAATTTTTATACTTTTTATGATTTCTAGAATATTGAAATTATAAAAAGTATAAAAGTTATGCAATCCTTGTAATCAAAGAGCCACCTGCCACAGATTTTTTTAATTTGCCGCGTTTTTTCAGGGCCTTTGTTGCCTAATAATAATATTTTTTACATAAATGGCACAGCTCAGAAGCGTAAATCGCAAATGAAAATTATCGAAATAGACTAAAACCATCTTCAAAGTTTATTTATTTATTTATCTAAAATGACGGTACAGTTTAAACCATAAATTTAAAAGTGGAAAAATTACTGCCTTGGGTGAGACTTGAACTCACGGCCTCACCCAAGGCAGTAATTTTTCCACTTTTAAATTTATTCTAAGCTTAATAGCATCGATCGCAGACGTTTCTGCTTGTTAAAAATTAGTTTAAACCATATTTGGTTTAAAATATATTTAAACCACCACATATTGGAAACCCAGCCATTAAATTACAAATCACTGCGCGGGAATACGGTAAACAATGGAAAGAGTTTTCCAATGGCTGTTACCGCTGTTATGCTTGGCGGGGTAGTGTAGTCCAGCCATCTCAATTGTTATTCCAACGATGTAGGTACAGTTTTCCAAACTTCTTATTTTTCCACATCGACCGCCTTTCTAAATCTTGGAACGATTTTTGTGAATTTAAACTTACACAGTAGGGAATAGTTATAGGTATTTGTAACAACAACAACTGTTAGAAATTGTCTATGTATAGGTACATATGTTGGATATTGCAACCGTGCACCTTCACCGAAAACAAAACAAAATAGATAAGTGGTGCTAGCCGGTGACAGCGACGCTATTTATTGTGTATCGTAAGTCGTGAATTTCGTTTACACAATACACATGCACTATTCTTAAGACTGGTTCTATATCTATCGGGATATAGGGATAGGATGGTTGCACTTTAAATCTATCGTGTAATGCGCGTAAAAACTGCAACCATAAGTGCATATTATTATAAGGTACCTGGAGGTAATAAGGCCTATTAAGGCCTGAAAAATAACGTACATACATTGTTGTAAGTAACCGCGTCTTGGTTATTAGAGTAACATATAAAGTGACATAATTAAAAGCTAACAACAATTCCAGCAGATTCTAATGCATTAGTCTTATAAAAGTTTCGGTTAATAAGGCCTATGTGCATTACGCAATAAAACCTATACCTACCATTTAAAGAACCGGATTTTCTAAAAGTTGTGTTTAGTACAGTAATTATAATAACTTTACTAATATACGTAAACTTATTAAGGCCTTGTCCATTTTTAGTTACCAGTACTGATACCAACCTTATTATGTTACCTTGGTACTCGACTTATCTTTTAATTGTAGTAAAAATTCAGATACATGAACACATGAACACGTGTATTTTATTTGTACCTATATAGGTCTCAATTTATAAGAAGCTACGTTACCTGACGTTTAAAAAAGTATATTTAATAAATAACGATTTTAAGCGATTTGAAGTTAGGTTGGCCTTATTACCCTCAGGTACCTTAGATGCCAATCCAGTTTCCTAAGTGACAAGACTAAGTAACATACGCGGCTTCCAAACCAAAGGTAGTGAATGCGAAACCCCGACTCGTACAGTACGGTTCAGTTCATAACTTTTTGCTACTAATAAGTATTTGACGCAAACCTAAATGCTCATTCATTCATTCAATCAGTGTAAAAGTCCCATGGCGTCGAAACGGTGAAGTACTCCCCATTCTCAACGCGCCTAACCATTGTGAACCAAAGTAATTAACCGTGCCAACGCGAATGCGACAAACCCATTAATTCCACTAATTCGCTGCTTCGCTCACTACCGACTAGTGCTCCGGTTGCCAGTCTTTTGTTACTTGCGAAACTGAATTATGAATTTATGACAAAGACTACCTTTTACTAGAGTTACTAGACCCGTATTAAACGCGGGACTTTAATTTGACGCATTGGCTAGGACAATATTATGTTACAAGGCCGCCGAAAAGATCTACTGAGGTACATACTTAAAAGACTTGGATGAAGATTATGTCCATTGTCCAGGATGAAGTGAAATGGGGGTAGAAAAGCCGGACACTGGACCCCGTCGCAGTGCGGAACAAACGCTAGGAGGATGACGAATTGGCTTTGTGCGCGAGTGTTGTGTCGTGTTTCCGTGCGGTTATTATATTTACGTAACAACAGATATTTGACAGTAGACATATATCAAAAAATATAAAAAAATAGCTCTGTTCACAATTTTACAACATCGAGCGCCATTGGTCACTTTCATTTAATTCCGCGATTATGCAAAGCCGCGATAACGCGCGACGCCCGTTCATTTTTACGCCGGCACCGGTATTCTTTGCTCGCCAAGAAAGCTGTTGTAGTATAAAATGGTGTGAAGATCTCAGACTCTTACATAGATACTAATCGATATTTTCGACACATTACCTATAACTAAATATTTTTACTTCTGCGTGGTGAGCGCGGCCTCTTATATGCTTAATCTAGCGGTAAGAAGTGAAGAAATACTTAACTAAGCTAAGAATGCCTCCAAGCTAAAATGATGTTTCTATACAAATTCCATAATGACATACGACTTTGTAGACAAGGACGGTAGTAGACTCTATTGCGGTGATTTATGAGCTGTTTTATACGTTGCAACGAATTTCATGATTCGCTGCAATGAGTTAATTATATTCGTTTTTAGTTTATTCCTTTTTATTTTTACTGAATGCGATGTACAATTGTTTCCCAGTATTAGTTGGTTATGATGTTGTTTGTTATTACATTTTAAAGAGGTAATTCAGTTTTTTTATTTATTTGGTTTTAGTTATTTTGGTGCAGTCTTGTGGTTCGTTGGATATTACGTAGGAAAGAGTTTTATTAATGAAAATTAAATGTCTTAACAAAGAAAAAACTACATTGTTCCTAAAGATACACGAGATTTTAAGTTTAATCTCAACATTTGAGCATTAACCTCCTTTTCGACTTTAACCCTGTTTTCGGAAAGCGTTAACCCTTCGGCCACCTGCCGCCGGCAGTTTGGGTCGCCGTGTCTCGGGCAGGGTTAAAAGGGCCCGTGATAATAATTAATGGGCATTACGTTGAGATTCACAACATGGCGGTGATGACTAGGTGCTAACAGGTTGTTTATTTATGCATTAAGTTTCTGTTTTAAGTTTTAAATAGAGTAGATAAGAATGAATGAATGAATGAATTGTGGTTTTTGAAATAAGATAACCCCAACCCCACCGTGCATAATTAACCACCGTAAGCCGTAAGGGACATTCTAAAACTCATGATGAGTTTAACCTATCCCATACTTGACACGTCAATTAAATATCAAAAATATGTCTATAACATGTAATAGATAATAAAAGCCAACGAAAATGTTGTTATAAACTATGTGCGTTACCTTAGCGTTAGGTTGAAAGTTATGTATTAGATCAAATGTGTGCTACATCGCATGACAGGTATATCTACAGGCCTATTATGGATGGCTTTATCCACATGACAAAATATCCGTCACTTTTTAACAAAGCGCGACGGAAAGTGACGCATACCGTTTTATCACGCTGTCACGTAGACAAGAACGACCATCATATCCACAGATCATATCCGTACTCTGATGAGAATGACATATCATTCGTATGTAAGTATATGTGACGTTTTCAATCAAAAGGTACCACATTGTCGCTTACCTTAAGGAAGAAAATTGCTTGTATGTTTATACGAAAAACCTGTCGGACCGTCCTTATGGCAAGCGACAATGTGATACCTTTTGCTTAAAGACGACACATATGTTTGATAAATTACATTCCTTGATAGTACCTATAGTGCGAGATAAAATAGTAGAAATTAAATATAATGTAACTAAAAAAATTCCACACTAAATTGTTGCCATGTTTAAGCATTTTACGTCAAAAATGTGACAGTTACGTAGGAAATGGCGCCCTCAGTAATTTTCTACAATTTCTTGTCGGATGATACCTTGATAGTACCCACTCGTATATTGATCAATATCAGTAGTTGTAATGTAAAATGTGAAAATGATGTGAAAAGCACCTCCGGTATATACATCATGTCTAATTAGATAGTTACAAGCCAAGTTTATAATAATTATTTGGTCTCAATCGGTTCTACATGCCATAATTAGTTAAATTACCGTTGTAACACCACTAATCGGGACATGTACAATCGGCCACATGTGTTAAGTGTTAACCAAGTTTGGATTGTTATGGGTCCCAGGGTATTAGTGGCAACGCCATTATGCGCCTAAATGAGGATAGGAGATTATTCGTGGAATAGGTAGACAAGTAGAGGAACTTTGATGTTATCTTGATGTTACAAAAGCCGATTTTTGGGTATTGTAGTATTGGCTCCTGCCCGCGACTTCGCCCTCGTAATAGACGTTGTAATTCTATGTAATTTACAAACATTTCGCATGTTGGTTTTATGTCGACTGAATACTGACTCTAAAACTGTTTTAAGACCTAATTGTATCGTATTCTAGCAAACAAACCCCATATAACCATTCCGGTCGCAGAATCATCAAAGTAGTAACTAAATGTCAGATGTGTCGAAACGGTGTCGTAACCGTTACTACACCTTGCGACTGTGTTCAGTTTTGGTAACTTAGTGTGGTCGCCGTGTGCACACAATGTGACCAGAATTGTTTCAGTAACTAAGTGTCGTCGCCGTGTGTACACTTTTCGGTAACAAGGTGTCGACACATTGTGTACACTTTGCGTTCAGTTTGCGACCAAATCTCTACACAATGTGTCGTAACGGTTACTGAAATGTTTCGAAACATTGTGACCGCAAATGACAATATAAAATACCTCTTAAAAACTAAGGTTTGTCAAACTGTCCATTAATAGCAGTGTTGCCAGATCGTCCCAAATAGGACGATTTTCCGTCATTTTTAATGCCACACCGTCCTTTTGTTGTCCCTTCCGAACTACCGTCCCTTTTGGGCATCGAGCGTCCAGTATAAAAGATTTTATGCCATGTTGTCAATGATTGACGTTATGAAGTTCGGGTCTCTACCTTCTCTTAGCGCCTATCCCTTTGAAGGTATGCTTTACAGTATTAAAAACCTGTTACGAAAAGGGGACCAATCATTGGCGCAAGTAGCGAATCGCATGCAAGAACTGTCGAAATTGAATATAGAGACTACTTGCAAAAAATCAGATCCCGCCCTCAAAAACGAAATTTTACTGGAAACTGGTGAAAGTTTTTAAGACAGTCAGAATTAGTAAAAAAATACTCGATATCTAAAAACAATAAGGACAAGTGGTTTCTAACTACTGACAAAAATTTAACAGAACTTGTGTAGAAGGAAAAATAAAAGTCTTCGGCGGGAATATAAAAAACAAATATAATTTTTTTGAGTTGCCATTTAAATCATCAAACATAAACATATATGCCACAGCGCTCATTCATGAAACTGAAGAATTGAGAGAATATAATTTAGACGACATTAAATGCAAAGTTTTTGCTATGGATTGCAATACCGAAATGGTATTCTTTCCATTGTTATCAACGCTTCGATAAATAAACATTAATTATTAACATTCTCTAAGCATACTTTTTTTAACCCTTATCTTGGCAAGGCTCAAAATATTTTAAATTTTAATATTTGTTTAGTGGTTGACCATACTAAACTATTAAAAAATAACAAGAAAAAACCAGGGTTTTCCACTTTACGAGTTTTCGCCCGGGAGGCTATTGGTCATTAAAATCGGTTCGTGGCTCGCAGTCTATATATTATATCACAACCATCCGTTTGTACTTATTTAATACTTATTTAAAACTTAAACTACTAAAACGACTTGCTGAGATCGTTATACAGGATAATTAAAAATGAACGACTTAATTATATTAGGTATTCTAGTGAGATCCTCATAGATAAAGAATACATATTTAAAAAATGCAAGAAATGTCACGGAACGCTCACTTTTTGTATGTACTTTATATGTAACAATATGTGAAAAATAAACTTTTATGCCAAAAAAACTTCCAATTCAAGAATCACCAATATAGTACCATGTTTTGTATGGAAAAATAAAAATAAAAAAAGCTTTAAATGATCTAAAATGACTTTTCACTAGACTTATATTGACCGGGATATAGACCGTGATTACCTTTTGTATTGTTTTTGAGCTCCCGATATCCCCGATATGATATAATGAGGGTAGACAGAGCGCAGTCTACACAACTTTGACACCCACTCGCTATCTTCAGTCACCCGTGAATAAGATGCATGTAACTGCGTCGAAATATCGGGAGCTCAAAAACAATACAAAAGGTAATCACGGTCTATATAGGTAGTGAAACTAGCCGTGAATCATTCAAAACTCTTATAAATTTTTTTATGACAAAAACAAAAAATCTGGACAAAATTTAAGAATCACCCGATTGCGTCGAGGAATCATTTGTATTTTTGTTTGTTTTATTTCCTTCTTGCTTCTTTTCTTTGTCATTTGTCATCATCATCATCATGTCAGCCGATAGACGTCCACTGCTGGACATAGGCCTCCCCCAAGGCTCGCCACTCCGACCGATCCTGTGCCGCTC
The DNA here is from genome assembly GCF_947568885.1 of Cydia strobilella. Taxonomy (NCBI): domain Eukaryota; kingdom Metazoa; phylum Arthropoda; class Insecta; order Lepidoptera; family Tortricidae; genus Cydia; species Cydia strobilella. Next base: position 13,881,746 of record NC_086051.1, on the reverse strand, counting down.
GCAACCACCGAATTCCCGCGACCTTCACCTTTGTCATTTGTATTCTGTAGCAATTGGTTAGATCTGAAAATAAAGATAACTTGCGGTCACGTTGGGCAAAAAACTATGTTTAGTTTGTTTTTTCTCGGGGCAAAAGGAACAATATTAATATGCAAAATAGTAAGGTACAGAAATACCAAAACAAAAAAGTCACAAATTTTTACGCAAATAAATCGTACTTTTTTGGTCTGTCACTATTATTTCTACGCCATTATAGCATATTTTTGAACCGCTCATACGAAAAGTACGTAAAATCGTACTAAAATGTGCGGTTTAGCCGAAAAGTACGATTTTAGTACGGTTTTGGGCGGGGTACGTTTTAAGTACGTATGCTATTCAAAAAGTACGTAAAATCGTACTGAAAGGTACGATCTGGCAACACTGATCTGAAAACAAATGAGTACAAGGAGCCATTTTGCAAATCCAGTAACTTTGTTACTACTTTTGACATATGTCTACACAGTGTCTACACAGAGTCTACACAGAGTCGTAACATTGCGACTACTTTGTGACTGGAATTTTTCTCAGCCTTAAACCATATTTTTACATCATAATTACCAAGTTTAGTAGTATGTAAAGCGTTATTTTTATTATTTAGGTATATTATATGCATCGGAGCACTAAAATTGCATCAAATAATGTAGTTATGAACACATGCACTGAGAAGTAAATAATTTCATTTCTGGCTAAACTAAAATAATGAGGTGGCGCGTTGATAAAATTACACCTAGTTAATCAAATCACTCGAGCAGTTTAATTTCCCATAGTATTTAAAGCCATAATGTAATATAAATGCAAACAATAAATACTTACGTCTTGTAAATCCTTCTTAGCGATGGCGTTTGTCACTTGTTTATTTTTATTTAAGTATATTTCCATCTGACAGTTCCCATTTGAAACGAACAAAATGAACGAATGAACGAATAATTTTGGGATAACTAGTCGCAAACTGGTAACAATGTGTGCACACGGCGACGACACTTTGTGACTGAAATGTGTCTGTGTCGAGCCTTCCCCATTTTGGTAACGACGACGTAACGGCGACCACACTGCGACCGTTTTGTGACCGGAAAAGACGGTGTCGACGCAAGATGTGTCTACACCGTGTCGTAACGGCGACCGAAAATGGTTGTTAGGGACATTTCTATGCACTCCGCGTTTTTTAGGTTATGCCAACTCGGCGGCGCGTTAAGCAAAACGCGCGTCGACGGTGTGTTAAAAAAACGCGATGTGCATAGGCCCTATTATGACTTCCTCCTGACTGACTCCCGTAGTTTATTGAAACATCCTCATTTATTACAACTTAAACTACAAATACAAATACAATCACTAAAAATACGCTTAAAAAGCTTCTTCTAGAGAAAGCATATTACACAATAGACGAATTTCTAAATGACCAAACACTGAAATAATGCTATGTACTTACCCAAATTGAATTAATTAAATTTTATTGAAATATTATTGTAAACATTTATTGACATTTATGCATTTTCTAAAATGACATATAGCTAATTAATATTAACTATATTGTTTCACATTATTTAAATCTATTTATAAATTAACCTGGACATTTAATATTTAGCATCATTATTTTATTATTTTACAAATTTTCTAAACGAACTTTACATTTAACGTTGCATAAACGTCGATAAAATATAAAGTTATAAATATAGATTTTATTGCTATTTGTATGAGATGCATGTAATTTTACCTAGTCTTAAGAAAATTGAGTGCCCTGACAGGGTGTCATGTACCTACCATCCTCAAACTGTAACACCTAATGTATTATGAACATGACTGCAAAACAATAAAGAATAAAGAATAAGTTATCATAAGTATTGAAGGAACGAAGGGCGATTTTGCCATATCTACGTAAAAAAGCAGATTACTTACTTCATCACACTTCACAATCAACAAATGATACTGCGAGTTCCTACAATAATTACGCTCGTGATCAAATATAAGTATCTTTACAAGCAGCTATTATAATCACCCTTAGGAAAACAAACGGCTCCCCCAAACATCGTTGACCCAATTCCTTCTTTAAATAAAGCCGACTGTACTCGTTAAACAGCACTTCTCGTGCGGCGTCTGTTCGCTTTTGTCTGTGATAGCTGAGCGTGTGTTAACGCCTTTAGCTTTAAGAATTAGACACACATGGCAAACCGCAAACCTAAATTATACTACGACGGTTTTATAGGATTGATAATACCTCAGCAGAAGTAACATTCTGAGTCAGGCACTGTGTGCGGTAAAAATTTGAAACAAATAGTGTACTTAAATATTATCATGTTTTTTGAGATTCTTAAATAAACAGGTATTAATGTCCCTGTATAATGAATAAGGAAGGCAAAGTGCGAGGTTCCTTGATATATCATGACAGTTATTTCTGAAACATTGGGTGGATTTCGCAAGATTTTCATTTTAAGGTTATATTTTATATGGATATGACAGCTGTCACCGTACCCAAGCTATGTGAAAAATACTATAGTGGTAAAGATGATTATCTCGCCATTTTTATAGTTGATATTTAATATTATATATATGTATATAATATATCCGTGAGTAAGTCTCACCTCGCTTCTTGTAATATAAAGTTGGTGTGAACGCGCCCTTACCCCGCAGTTATAGGTTTCGCCGAGCGGCATTTAAATTTCCCCACATCATTAAACTTGCCGGATTTCGCATCTAGCGGGTTTTCAATTGAAATACTTCAACGGCCCTCGTACGGCTCGTACGCCTTTAGGTACTTATAAGGTTTTCAGGCAAATTAATGTAAATTTATTGTTAATTATAATCAATTACTCAATTAAAGTGTGCCATTTAATTAGACTGTCTAATGTGACGGCGTTTGATTAGGTACCTAAGTGTCGATCTGTTACTTTTCATGGCGGCCAATTCGAACTTACATTCCTATATAAAAATGATGTAATTTTGTGATCATTCGCACAATACATGCATTTCATTCATATTTGTTCGTGTATGTAAATATTGGCACGAGCCAGACGGACGTGCAAATGATAACAAATCACATCATTTTGACATTGCATTACAAGTTTGAATAGGCCTCATTGTCGTAATTATATTATTTAATAATACTTAAGATATTGATGAATACCATACCAATACACACACCAATACCAATACCATACATATACCAATGTTGTATAAATTTGTATCCTGTCTTTCGACACCTAGTTCGGTATATTATCAGCATCTATTGTAATTTCTCTATTTGTGTCATATTTTCGTATTGCCTTGCCCGATTCTTAAAATAGGCATTCATACTAAAATATTGCCTGTACAGTATATACCTGTACACTAGTGTACACCACAATCCACCTCGAAAGCATCATTTCTTACGAAATTGCAACAAAGTCGTTTCAGTATTTTATAAAGAAATAAAATAGAATAATCAAAAGAATAACACAGTACGTGGCTCCGTAAAATACTTGTAGCTGCGAATTGCAAGCCCGTAACCGGCATTGGGATATCAAAATTTGCTCTTGATTTGAGGTTGATGTATTGTACCCTGTGTCTCTCTCAGTGCGAATTGCATGTATTCAAACTCAAATATTTATTTAGCAAATAGGCTACAAGGGCACTTTTACACGTCAAGTAATTCACGCTCACGGGTTTGTCTTTGCGCAAATTAAAACTGAATTAAGATGGGGTAAGAGAAACACTGGGACAAGAGAAACACTTATAGGGAATCCTCATATTGCTTCTCTTGTCCTGAGCAAAATAAACTATGCTTCTCTTGCCTTACATGTATGGCTCCGCCATTTAAAAAATAATCCTAAAACTGACACTCACCGTTCCCGGTTGTCGCGAATCGGAGGAGTCGGAGGCCAATAGGGATATTACGCGAAACTCTGCGTAGGGGACGCCACTACCACAATCTGAGGGTTTTTCGTTTCGTTTCATTTCGTCGGGAAATTTCGTTATCTAACATCTCTGTTACTCTTGCATATTTGAACGATAAGGAGACAGATAGCGAAATTTTGTATTCGCGTTTCCCGGTAGGTCCTCTGTAAACAAAATTAACAAACCGCCTTGATGCATCAGTGTCATATTTTATTATCTCTGAAAACTTGTCAAAAACCTGTTAAAGGTACAGTATGTATAAGTTACTCTATGGTTTACTAAAAAGGCTAGTGCTTGTGTGTCAGTCGCGCGTGCATTTGGCTCGTACTTGTCCGTACATGTATTAGCTCAAGCGAGATGCATGGGCTACTGACATCATTTAGTTTAGACTATAATTTTAATGTCACAATGTAAGTTTTGAATTGGCCTCTGTCAATGAGCGCACATTACGCACATAGGAAGAAATATCATAATAATATCAAATCTACTACCGACCTTTTACATCTAAATGCCATTCTATGCGGTGTGCTATGTCCTGTTTTAGAATAAGAAATAGGAACACGAACCAAAGAATTTATAACATTGCTTTCTTTATTACTGGTAGTAGTCCGAGCATTCCGCAAATTTGTGTAAGCCCGATTACATATAGCCTGGGAATGAAAATTGGATTGCAGACTAAATAAGTAAGTAGCACAAAACAAAATTCAAAGAATTTGTTAAGTAGGTAGTGTCCGACCGAAGTTTGGGTTTCGGTTTCGGCAGGTTTCGAAATAAAAAATATGTTTCTGCCGAAGGTTTGGTTTCAGCCGAAACTAGAACAAAATCGTAACTTCGGTTTCGGTCGGATACTATAAATAGAGGTAGGTAACTTGAATAGTGGAAGACTTAGGGCCAGTTGCCCCAAACACAGTTAACAGACTGATTAACGTCACGCAGCAGAGATCTATTAAACTTCCCATACAATAAAATTTAAAGAACGCCTTAACGGTTTAATATTTACTTTACTATCCAATAATAGTCTCATTATCTAGCTTCTGAGTTTTAAAGGGTTATAATTGTTTGGAAGTATATGCCCAGTAAAGTAACTGACGAACCCAAGAAACAAAAACCGAACAGAAACTCAATCTGAGTTTCGAAGCTGTTTTGAAACCCTGTTTTTGTCAATGCGCTAAAATGACTGTATTTTATTTATTCCTCTATTTATCATTAGTCCGTACTCGTCACACATAAAAACCTATGCGGCCTCAACACCACAGCCCTGCGTTGCGGTTGGCTTTGTTACTTTGTGCATATAAATACAGCAACTTCCTAGCTTTTACTATCCAATAAAAACCTCGCATAACCTCGTATTGACAACGAAAAATTAACTTTGACTACGCGCATTAGGGTCAATTTTTGCTAGAATAGTTATGAAGAGATGGTTAGTAAGTGAATGGTGGCACTGGCAGGCAATCCCATGATTAGAGTCGTGCTGAACAGAGGGCCTGGGTGCTTAACTTGCCGGTACTCATTTAGCGCTTTGCTTACGATTTGCTTGCACATCGGATTTGTTGAGAAACTGGCTTTCTTTGTCACTTGTTGGACATTGGAGCATGACTTAGACGTAAAAATGCAACGTTGTATGTACAAAGAAAAAGTTATGATAGTTTTAAAGTGATATTAACTAGAAAACTTGCGTGAATGATATTTAGGTTGAAAGATTTACCCTGAAAAACAACTAGCAACTATTCCACCGAAAAAAGCAAAAGTTTTACTTTACTATATTGTTTTTTCTTATATAAGGCTGCCTTTCTACTCAGACGGAGACGATCGGAGATGAGAGGAATCAAATCATTAGTTGTAATCCAGCGGAGCGGAGAAGAGATGTGGATTACAACCAAATATTAGTTGATGTTTACAAGAATTACTTATCCTTGAAGGGCGGCCGCTAGCTGGCGCGGCTGCCCAGAACGAGCGCACGTACGCGGGTGTCATTGTAGGTAACATCCGTCGCACGCGTCCGCGCCAATCAGCAACGCTCATACTATTTTTCTTTAACTCACTCATCCGCTCCGTGCAACCGCGCCACCTAGCGGTCGCCCGAATAAATAAGTGAAATACTGAACTTGCTTGAGCAATCCATTGTCTCAAGTCTTGTAGTGTCTAGTGCCTGTCCGTGCTGTTCGTTAACGATGCCGTTGAGAACACGAGGACCCGTCTTAACATCTTGGGAGCGTTGTTGTTGGAAGGAATTGACATATTTATTCGTTTATGATATGCCATTACATTTCAATTTAAGAATTGAATTGGTGTTTGAAATGTTATTCCATAAACATGTATAGAAACAGGTAAACACGAAGGAAACAGGAAGGTAATCACAGTCTATATCCCGGTCAATATAAGTCTAGTATGTATAGAAACAACTATAACTTAGATCGTAAGCTTTGTCCGTTCCCTCATATTTCTGGTCAGATAGAGAAACCTGTCCTGACCCAAATAAAGGAGGATTGCGACCCTAATATTGTTATGTCAGACATTTACATAAAGATTAACGTTACGAGGCCCGGTTACGCCGTAGCGCTGCTACGCGTAGCTCGTAGGCGGCTACGACCGACGGCACAGATTTAGAAATAACAGTTACTGCATCAATGCTTACATAAAAAAACTGTGTAATTGTTAAACAAGTTTCAAAAAATAAATTGTTATATACATATTTACAACAATAAGAATTGGGATTAGCCTTTTTAGAAGGGCATTCCAGAAGAATATCGGGTACGTGATGCTATTTTTTTTAACCGACTAAGATTTTAAAATATTTAATATTGCTGCATGACAGCCACTTACAGAGCGAATAATACAATTTCTCTACCCCAGTGATGCTGCTTACACTTAAATATGAAGTATCTATATGGTCTAGTATTAGTCATGTACATGAGATGTTATTGAAGTTATACAGGAAGCTTCCATGACACCCTGTCAGGGCACACAAATTGTCTTATATCTAGCTTATTTCTAAATTACATTTAATTTTCATTTACAGGCCATGCATGCTATTATTAATAATTGGTTAGAGAGATTTTTGTATATGTATGGAGTATAAATAATTACAATAATAAATTCAATGTCAATATTTGCTTAATTGCTATGCTTAATAGTTAATTTCTCTTACAGCAACTAGGTTTCCTCATTTAAAAGCTCCTCCACTGAGTAGTAACATTTCTGTATGAGAAAAGTTTTTAATTTTTTGTGAAACTGTTTGTCATTTGGTTCCAACTTGATCTCATCGGGTATTTTGTTTACTACTTGGATACACATAAAATGGGACCCGTTTCTATAGATGGCTAATTTTGAGTTAGGTATTTTTAGTTTGTTTCTATACTGGCTTCTAGTTTTGTATGTATCCAGTTTAGCTTCAAATAGATCGGGGTTTTTTCTAGCGAAGATAACGGCCTCCATTATGTATATTGCCGGAAGTGTAAGTAGCTCATATTGTCTGAAAAAGGGACGGCAACTATTTGGGATCCGTATATTTGCCAGGATTCGTATACATTTCTTTTGTAGGACAAAGAGGTCGTGAGCGTCAGTGCTGGCTCCCCATAAGACCACACCATATCGGAGACTCGAATATATGTACGCGTAGTATACGGATAATGCAGACTCAAAATCCGCATTCAATTTAAATATGGATAAATTATTTTTTTATTTGCATTAATTATTTTTATATGATTTTGACCCATGTTGTTTTACTGATATGCGTTAAAATTATAAATAACAAACGAAACCGTCAACGCCCTCTATACGAGAGTAGGCCAAAACTAGTGGCGCCATCTGATCGAGAATCAAATTTTGATTTTCGAGGCACGTTTTTTCCTTAGACTGTCCATCCATTATCATTTCCATTATCCATCTATTACGGAGTTATATCTATCTTTGATCAGAATTAAACAGTAAGTATATTATTAATTATACAGAATTTTACTGATTAAGCTGGCGCTTATAAGGCGCTTAGCGCTGGCGTCTATTAATAAGACAGTTTTCACAAGCATTTTGACAAATGTGTTTTAATATATAGTCGTGTAGCTATATTGTTTTTTACTTATGCGGACATTATGAGAAAAAAATTGTATATAACATCAACGAGAAAGTCGTATCATGGTCATATCACAAAAATAACAGAACACGTTGAGATCGGCCTCCCAGTAAGTATCCGATTTTTAGGTCTAATAGCCGAAAATGTTTAGCAAATGACACAGCAGTTGTTGGTTTTTTTTAAACATTTTGACAATTGTGTTTTAATATAGTAGTTCAGCTATATTGATTTTTACTTATGCCGACGAATTTACGGACAGAAACTTGTAAACTAGAAAGGATTATTAAAACATTTGTACCATAACGCAGTAATCTTACTAATTACGCACAAGATGCACTACCAGTCGAATCATGGTCAAAAATAACACAACTAGTTGAGATCGGCCTCCCAGTAATTATTCGACCTTAGGTCGTGATTTAGATATTTAGTCTCATAATATACAATTATAATATAAATTATCCTAAACCAAACTAATCTACACGAATTTATATTTTATATTATGCTCGTCATTATTATTAACATTGCTCGTCATTATTCTTTGCATTATATAATTAATAAGTAAGAATTAAAAATTATAGGACATTTTTACACAAATTGACTAAGACCTACGGTAAGCTCAAGAAGGCACTATTGTGGGTACTATGACAACGATATATATAATATATAAATACTTGTGTCTGCACACAAATAAAATGCCCTTACCGAGATTCGATCCCGGGACCATCATCGGCTTCTTAGGCAGGGTCTACCCACTAGACCAGACCGGTCGAAAACGTTTAGCAAATGACGCAGCAGTTAAGGGTGCGTTAGCCCTAGTGGCGTCCTATTGACGCGCTTTGTTAATCAAAAGGCCATTCACGTGACGACTGCAGGTCGCACTGCAACTGCAGTTAGCACAGAAATAAATATGTGGCAGTTAGCGCTCATTTGTCTCTACACCTCTATTAGGACCTACTCCTTTGGCTGATTGAAACCGGTTGACCTTTTGTGCTGGCCGACGCGACCGTTTTGAAATTTTTGACAATTGTATTTTAATATACAGTCGAGTAGTTATATTGTTTTTTACTTATGCGGATGCAGTTGAAGGCAAAAACTTGTAGGGGAGAAGTGGTGGAGTGTACGTGTATCAACGGCAAAATGTAAACAATTACATACATTTTTTTATCTCGCTTCGTTTTTAGGGTTTCGTACCCAAAGGGTAAAAACGGGACCCTATTACTAAGACTCCGCTGTCCGTCTGTCCGTCCGTCTGTCCGTCTGTCTGTCACCAGGCTGTATCTCGTGATCTGTGATAGATAGACAGCTAAAATTTTCACAGATGATGTATTTCGGTTGCCGCTATAACAACAAATACTAAAAACAGAATAAAATAGAGATTTAAGTGGGGCTCCCATACAACAAACGTGATTTTTGACCGAAGTTAAGGAACGTCGGGCGGGGTCAGTACTTGGATGGGTGACCGTTTTTATAGTTAATGGTACGGAACCCTTCGTGTGTGAGTCCGACTCGCACTTGGCCGGTTTTTTTAAATCGTATGGCAAACAAGATTCGGGTCGCTTAAAATATTAGAAAGTTATAAAGAATTAAAGAACTTTATTACTTTCTCGTTTCGTTGATATTACTTTACCGGATTAATCTAGCTTGCAAATTTTTTTTAACTTATATCGACTTGACTAAGGCAGTAAGCGTTGCAAGCGTAGTGATTGTCGTGCATTTGACACTAACTGACAGAATGTGCGACAGATGTTACTCTGATCGATAGGCATTGTGTATTTGAATGTCTGGGGATCAAACATGTTTCATATACAGAAGTCATTTCTATATGTATATGTATCAAATATGATAGGGAGGCGAAATAAATGAATGATGAAGAAAAGGAATGGGGTTGGCCGGTCGAAATAATTAGCAGATGGCGCCAGCATAGCTTGCCCTGTCAATCCCTAGAATTGTGTCAATTTTTTTTTAATGCCCTGGATGCCAGCCCTTCAAGCCAAATCTCATAGAAAAAGGGGCAAGCTATGATGGTGCCATCTCTGCAAACCTTTGACAGTTGCCAACCCCATTGGAAGGAAACACATAGGTAGATACAAAAAGTACCAATGGAGCAAAGTATTCTAAATTTAAAATGGCACTGACAGTTTCATGTCTGTACACTGTACCTATGCACATGATTGTGGTTGTTTGTGTCACATCCCCCATAATTCAATACATAGGTATATGGATGCCTACAAAAATAAGTAAGTAAATTAATTTGAAAATCTACACATTTTGGAAATGGTCCATAAAACAACTGGTATATGGTCTAACTTCGTATATTTTTCTGAAAGCCCTTAAAATAAATATTTCATTACATTCAAACGAGCATTGGCTAAAAATGTCAATGAATATTAAATTAAGGTAGGTTTAATCAGACTGTAAAATCTGTTTTATGCTTATGATACATAATAAAATTGAAACTATTTAACTTTGCTGTGTTTTACTATTATTTGTTTGTATCTTATGATTGCTTTTCAGTTTTCTTTGCTCTACATAATATTTTATGTTTTGGTTGATGCATTGAAATAAAACATTGTGCATTAAGGGAGATCTAGGCAAAACTGTTACGAGACTCCAATATTATTTTCACCACATCAGCTCATAAAGGCTTATGATGAAAAAGTTCGATTGTATCCACAAGAGTGGCAAAGTAATTTGATACAAATTTTGAACTATTTCCTCACGTTGGCTGGTAGAATTCACTTTTAATTGTTGATTTTCAATTATAAATAAGTATTCAATACGTTCAATTACATTGGATTTGTATTGTTTTTTAGTAAGTATTCTCCTCAAGTTGGAGTGGTGAAAAACTTTGTGTATTACTCGGTACCAAAGTTTGTTTAAGCCTGGTGCTTTTAACTTTGGTAAAATTTTGGAATCTTTCTGTTGCTCGGGAGACAACATCTTTGCCACGTTGTAAAAAAAATTACTATGTAAAATAATAATTACTATTAATACCTACTACACTACCGATACATATAGATGATTAATTTTATGTAATTTTTAATACAGACACATCCGTGTTACTTACAGTTTTTTTAGATATAGGTACATATGTACACCTTCGTTATAAGTCCAATAGAGCCTATTAATTCCAGCGGCACATCATAAACGCTTATCGGTACTAACAATAACCGAATTTGTCCCATTAATACTCACTATCAATGGTCGGATTATCCTATACCTATATCACCTATTAAAATCTATCTACTTGTATAAAATTGGACTGTTGTAATCAGGAGCTTAGCTCAGAGATGAAATAAAATTGAACATTCAATAGTAATTTCCCCATTGTTTCACTACAAATTTGTCTCGTGTGTATGTATAATACAAGTAAGTAATTAATAGGGAATATTACGCGAAACTGCGTAGGGGGCGCCCCAGCAAAAAATATCTATCACTTGTATTCGTTTTATTCACCGATGTAGTTCCGATAGTGCATAACTATAATACGAGTAGGTAGGTATAGGTATGTCAGTACCCGTAAGTTTCCATAATTGGCATCCTGTATCTACTACAATGTTTAATGTCACTGCTGTTGGATCTAAATAAATAAAATACAATATATTGGTGCTCTGCTCTGAAGTTAACATCATGTTAGTGTTATATTTTAAAAATATGAATACGTCTCCAGTTTTAATGTATACAATGAATGTAACGAGACTTAAAATTGTATCGCAAAATAAATTTTCCCATTACCCGGTCCAAATGATGCAATTCGGTCCCGAATCGTCGATTATGAAATCATTGGCCGAATGGAAATATCAATTAGCGATCCATTGGCCCCGCAGCACAACTAGTTATGGACCAGTTTAAGGGCCTTGTCAAAAATGGAAGGATTTATGAAAACGCAAATGACTTGCGATATTTCTCTTTGTGGAAGAATTGCAATATCATTAATGTCAAAATCGAAGTTGGTGCAACATTTCCGGAAGCAATGTAGTCAGCAGTAATATCGCACTGCAACACTGCAGCAGTAATGCTGGTGCAGTCTGAATCCAAACGTCACCTTTAGGCAATCACGGATTTTATTCTCGTGTTGTGATTCGCCAAATTGCAAACGTCAAATGAGACATGCCAAGCGGAACTCGTAAACAGGCGGATGTTACGACTGATATTAATAAAACTCGTCGCATAAAACGTTTTATGTTTTCTTCATTTATTTATTATGAAACCCTATAATTAGTCATGAGATTAACTACAACAAAATTAGTCATGAGATATTTACTAACTTTAACTAACTTTTTTCAAGCGAGGTTGGGGAGTGATTATCTGTATAACTACAGAATACATAACCCCCGTGGCTTCGCCATTTTGAAAAATTCCTAAAACTGAATCCATAAAAAAACTGTTTCATTATTGAACCTGCTCACACGAAAAACGGTTGACAAATGATAGAGACCCGTAGAGGAGAACATCCGGACATACGAAAGTACTTTTGCCCAAGCTGAAATGGAGATCTTCGTTTCACTCGGTCAACTATTATTCATCATCTTCCTCGCGTTATCCCGGCATTTTGCCACGGCTCATGGCAGCTTGGGGTCCGCTTGATAACTAATCCTAAGAATGGACGTAGGCACTAGTTTTTACGAAAGCGACTGCTATCTGACCTTCCAACCCAGAGGGGGAGCTTGTTAGGATTAGTCCGGTTTCTTCACCATGTTTTCCTTCACCGAAAAGCGACTGGTAGAGCTTTTTGTGACTACCCGACGAAAAGTGTATGAAACGTCGGTAAATAAAGGTAACAAAATAAATTCGCAATAGACCCGATTGTAAATTTTATTAAATATATTTTCAAAGCGTGAAGGTTTTAAATGTTATAAAATAATAATTAGTTAAGTACCTACTTTCATTTCATAAATTGTTAAGCGAGGTTTAGACTAGCAAGAACTTGCATGCAATTTACGTTACATTGCTGACTACTAAGGTAAACTGCATTCAAAATGTTTATCAGATACCGCAATGTATTGAAAATTGCATGCAAGTTCTTGCTAGTCTAAACCTCGCTTTACGTCGATCCTTTAGATTTAGACTATGAATTCCCTTTAGTAACTCTTCTAACGTGCTTCATTGTAAACGATTTTTTAAAACATCAGGTACAGTACAGCACGTGCAATTTCTGCTAAAATTTCATCGGGAAGGGAATTTTTGTGTTGTTTCCGTTATGACTGAGATGTTTGCTCGTCTCGGCTTGCCGTGAGGGCGCCTTCGCAAAATACTATACATATAAACACACGGCTAGGAGTTAGAGACGGTCTTACGGTTTCAGTTCCATTAACCCTACTTGCACAAAACTACACAATTTTGAGTTGTTTGTTAGTTATATTCGTAAACATCATCTACACCATTATAAGAAGGTTAACTTTATGGTCTTTAAGCAAAGGTTACGACGTTAGCCTCGAATGCCGAAGACATTAGTTCAAATCTAGCTTTCAGCCTCTATTTCATTGTATACCTAATTGTACCGTGGTTCCACATTAGGAAATAAAATATTTTAGAAAAGTAATTTACTTTAAAATAAAACTATGTAAACGGATTATATCGCGTATAATAAAATTAATAAATTTAAAATACATTCCGACATTTCCGACACGTACATAGTTTTACATATTTTTATTTTATGAGAATCATGAGTAACTATCGCGGTAACCAAAGACAGCAATAATTTAATTTAGTAAAAAATTTCGTCACAAGGTAAAATAAGACGTGGTAGGCGGTCTACACGTGGAGACACGGAGACAGGAGACGTAGACTGTTAATTAAGCGAGCGACGGCTGACACATGCGTCTTTGTCGCCGGCAGGTGGTGAAACGAATTGTCACTAGGTAGGGCGATATTCACAATATTAGCGGAGTAAGTCGAATCCTTAGGAAACCAGTGTAAGTGCCAACGCAACCTGTAATCGATACCACAAAGAAATAAAGAAAAAGTGGAAAAATTCACTACGCGGACTCACGACTCCAGCTAGGATACTCCGGGAGTCCGGAGTGTCGCGCCGCGAGTTCGGGAGTCTTCTCCACTTTTCTTTTATTTCTAAACAAATACAAATTTAAAATAAGTAATTTAGAGAAAAACGGAGTTTTTAATGTCGAATTTTGCATAATCGTCTTGTGGGCGCGGGCGGGTCGCCAGCCAGACCCAGCTAATCAACGCGACTGAGCGAGCTCGCTTAAATAGTGTAGTTTTAAGTTTATGAAATTTATGTGTATATTAGTTTGTAAAAGGTATCTATGGGCTTTTATTGCCTGACAATAAATGATTTTAGATTATCGAAATTAAACTATCGTCAGACATATTTCAAAATATTTAGATCAGTACGGTTTCACTCACTATTGTTTTTAATCGCTTTTGTTTTTGTTTTCCCGACCAATCTGAAACATTAGTCACAAAAGCGATTAAAAACAATAGTGAGTGAAACCGTACTGATCTAAATATTTAGATTTTAGATTATATTTTTTTGCAATTTTCAATTCGATTTATCAAAGTTGGACTGGCCCTCGCTCGCTCGACCGATGGGAACGAACGGATTAGGACACGGAGCGAACGAATGTGGACGTTAACGGGTTCATTACAAGCTGAAATGTCTAAATTGGCTGGTGATGAATGAAGTTAAACGTGACTTTAAATATTCCAGCGGCCGACAGATTTCTGCTGCGAGATTAAAGCGCATTTCTCAAACGGGTACAGATGTAGTGCATATTTGTTTTAAACCGTAGTTTCTCGGAAACGTTCGTATTAGTATTGCTACTTCAGTCAACCTTAGTACTTTTTGTACCGAGACTGACTGAAATAGCAAGTCGCGTTCGTACGTTTCCTTGAAAATATGATGGAAAATAATTATGCACTATTTCAAAAAACTTCAAAACTTCAACATTTATTCAGCAAATAGGAATTTACATACAAGCAAAAAAATTATAATAATACATCAACAATTAAAAAATACCACTAACTGCAACTAACAATTCAAACTAACGTATTACAATTACTTAGCAAATACTCAGCAATTTATGAGAAATATTCCAACGTCCTTATCACGTAGCCAAAAGGGCCACTATCTCTTGTCAGTGCCAGTTGGTATCACCTCGTTAAAAGGATCAAGTTTCGGCAAGTTGCCAGCGGGATTGATTAGACTTTCCTAATTACTCGCGCAAAACCATTTTTGTTTTGCGGTTTGAGAGGGCGCCACTGCCCTCGCTGAAGTACAAGTTAGTACCGAAATTGCGTTAGTTATACTTGTTTGCCACCGAGGTTGAACTAGCGTTTGCAACCCTTCCGAAAAGTTTTCAATTTCATGTTGCTAACTACCAACATAGAGTAACTTATACTAGAGCGGTACTGTTATAGTAAATTTTGTAACCCCAGTAAATTCACTGCCATCTGTCGACACACTTTAAAACTAAAAATAAAGATTTATAAAAATACGATAAAATGTATTTAAATATGGATAAATGTTTTTTTTTGCATTATTTATTTTTATAATTTTGACCCATGTTCTGTCACTGATATGCGTTAAAATTGTTAAATAACAAACGAAACCGTCAACGCCATCTATACGACAGTTGGCCAAAATTAGTAGCGCCCTCTGAACGAGAATCAAATTTTCTTGATTTTCGAGGCACGTTTTTTCCTTAGACTGTATCCATCTATTACGGAGTTATATCTATCTTTGCTACCAATTAGTTTTAAATATCAACTTTGCTGGATGCGGTGTGCTGGGACTATAACGTGCATTTTCTGTCATGTTGTCCTCCATATAGGGAATACAAACCGGTAAAAATTTGCATAAAAATCACCGGGAAACCGGTAAAAATCACCGGTATTTTTCATAAACTAGTCGTAAAAAAATATTTTTACCGCTTGCATTCCCTACCCACATATCATACTTAAGGCGTCGTGAGTTCTGATCGCTGCTCGCTAAGCCAATGCGGACAGCCGTGCGTGCCCGGGATCGGCGGTTTTCGATTAAGTACAGTCGAAGTCAAAAATATCGATCCAGACAAATGGCTCAAAAATATGTGTACACGACTTTATTAACTATTTGAAACTTTGGGAATGTATATAATATTTATGCCCTTGACTGTACTCATTTCGTTCATGTCATGTCAATGTCACGTGGACGTTGCCATCCCTTTAGAATTTGATGAATAGTTGATCGGCTTTTGATGAACAAAGAGGCACAAGGGCGTTTAAAACATTAATGTTTTGCTGAATTTTATGAGTTCGATGATACAAGAGAGACAGTACGTTGAAAATGTTTTTTTTTTTCACTGGATGACAAACACATTCGACGTAATACTATAAGTACATATAGAATCATACTATCTTTGTCTTTCACTAGTACTAGCACCCAAAAGAAAAGGATGAATATAGTTTTTTTTGTTCTTATTTACTGACAATTTGGTTTGACAAATTATACCTACATAATATTTATTAAATAAAGCCATTTTCATAAATCATTAATATCATTATACATTTCTTATAGTACGTATATTTAAAAATAAAAGATTTCGTGCATCACAACGCATTTTGTAAAGATAACCTATAATACTTTCCCCCTTTCTCGTTCAGAAAACTGCTAGCCGGGTGGATAACGGCCCGGCCACGACATCGCGCGGCGGCGGCAGCGGCGAGCGGCGGCCATAGGTGGGAACGAAAGGTCCGATCGCTGTGTCTCGCTCCAACCTATGGCCGCCACTCGCCGCTGCCGCCGCCGCGCGATGTCGTGGCCGGGCCATAACATTTCACTGTTAAGCCCGCGAGGTGTGAAAAGTGATCATATTCTCAACACGTAACTATCTTAAGCATGTGTTCAACTGTAATGCCAGCACCACACTTCGCTGTATTTGGCAAATATTCGTGTTGCATCACTTTTTTTATGTCAAAGGAAAGAGATGCAACACGAATATTTGCCAAATAAGGCGAAGTGTGGTGCCAGCATAACAAACCTGTATAGCCTGGCCCCCGTTTCACAACGGTGACAATAGGGATGATGACACATGTTGAATTTTATAACCTAATCTAGTAAAATAGAATAGAGAGATAAAATGAAATAGAGGAGAACTTACAGGGTGTCATGAACTGGCTATATGAAATGTAACACCTTATCATGTAATGTGACAATGCAATATTGAATAAATGACTAAAATCGATAGCAGATGAGCAATTTATTACAATAATGTGGATATTAAAATAATATATGGAAATGATTAAAAAATACGGGATCTAAAAGTTTTAAAATTTAAAGGTTTATTAATTTCCAAAAAGGAATAAAGTAAAGTTACCATTCGATTCCTTACATTTTATTTTATTTTATGCATGTGATTAGCGTTAGCGCAAGTGTTATGTTCAACTAAATTTTTTTTTAATTGAGACGATGATCCTAATGTCATTATACTCATTATGCAGCCGTGCGATGGCTAAGTGGCTAAGTCATTATACACGGTGCCCATGAGGAAAGGGAAAAATGTAAACAGCGTATTCCTGACTATATTTAAAGTTAAAAATGACATATAGTGTTTGCTGGATTCGGCTTTGTTTTTGCAAAATATGCATTTTTAACCGACTTCCAAATCTCAAAAGGAGGTTATCAATTCGGTTGTGTTTTTTTTAAATGTTTGTTACTCCATATCTCCGTCATTTCTGGGCCGATTACCAAAATTCTTTTTTTAATTGTAAGTATATACATACAGATTGGTCCCGTTTTTGTCAAAACGCAATTCTGATGATGGGATCCATAAAGAATCGAGGGAACTCCTCAAATGTTAAAGGCATACATATAGTGATTTTAGTATTTTCATTAACAAATCAAGCATTTAGGTTCAAAAAAGTAACATTTGATGAAGTGGAACTGCTGATGATGATCAGAATGGAACTCTTCAACGACGCATAGTTCACGTTTGGCGATTTGTCCTCTTCGTTATGTTTGTTAAGCAAGTTAGGTTTTCAAGAAACATTTTTGTCAAGCTCGAGTTCTGATGATGGGATCCATGAGGAATCGAGGGAACTCCTCAAATGTGAAAGGCATACATATAGTGATTTTTGTATTTTTATAAACAAATCCACCACTTCCATTTTAAAAAGTGACATTTGATGAAGTGGAACTGCTCATGATGATCAGAATGGAACTCTTCAACGACACATAGTTCACGTTTGGCAATTTGTCCTGTTCGTTAACGACCCGGATCCAAACTTAGACCCGGACTAGGACCCGGACGCGGGACCGAAAATGCTACTGGAAAAGTGGGTTAGGTTAGGTTTGAACTGCGATCCTCACAGAACCGAACTGCTATCAGATAATTAGGTTAGGTTAGAACTGCGATCCTCCTGGTGGGTCCGCGGATAATACGCAAGTGGACCCGTGTTCCCACCTAAAGCCATGGAAGCGGCCAACGTCAGTTTTTAGCAGGTATTACGGGCAACATACACCCGTCGAGTCCTGCATAACCCGGGCTCCCATCTACAAGCCCGGGTATGCGTAAAAGCATTTTCTGACGGAAAAAAAAAAAAGAACTGCGATCCTCACAGAAACGAAATGCTACTAGAAAAGTGGGTTAGGTTTGGTTTGAACTGCGATCCTCACAGAACCGAAATGCTATCAGATAATTAGGTTAGGTTAGAACTGCGATCCTCACAGAAACGAAATGCTACTAGCAAAGTAGGTGGTTTTACCTCCTTCGGCGAAAGGATACATAGGCAAAAGATGCTGTCTTTATAATTTCATTGTATCAATTGTATGAAATCGTGACCCATCAATAATAATCATTCACATGGCATCGGCATCCCACATGGAAGTCGGTTTTTTTTAATTATTGTGTAAAAAAGTTTAAGTAAATCACCAGTATAAAACACCTTGTATTTTTATATTATATATTTTCTGTCAACTCGCCCTAAGGCACTTTTATACTAGAGAAGCAAACGTTATGTATTTATTATGTATAAAAAAAAAGCATTATTCGACCTTGGTCCATATAACATTTATTACTCCTTATGACCCCAGGAATGCGTGGTTCAATTTTGTCCCTTTCCTCATGGGCACCGTGTATGTATTAAAAATCGGCCAAGTGCGAGTCGGACTCTCGCACCGAAAGTTCCGTACTTTTTAGTATTTGTTGATACATACATATTAACTTCATGCAATGTCTGTGTCTAGTCAGTGGACATCCGTGTTTGTTCTGT
This sequence comes from Cydia strobilella, assembly GCF_947568885.1. Taxonomy (NCBI): domain Eukaryota; kingdom Metazoa; phylum Arthropoda; class Insecta; order Lepidoptera; family Tortricidae; genus Cydia; species Cydia strobilella. Next base: position 13,862,560 of record NC_086051.1, on the reverse strand, counting down.
TAACGCTTTTATGTTGACGAATTGTGAATTCAAATAAGGGCAGAGCTATAAAATATTAGGTACCGAGCTCAACGGCCCATGAGGTCCTTTGAGAGAGTTTATGAAACGTAAAAAGGAGTTACTCGTAAAGTTAATGCGTTTTGCGAAGGGATTAGAAGACTTTACTTTTTAGATAAAACCTTCATGTTTATTAAAGATAAAGATAGTTTATTATTCAAGTAGGCATATTATAATGCGCTTATGAACGTCAAATAAAGCTACGCCGGCTTTAACCCTCCATCTCTGCCTCGAGAAGATTTAAATCCATCCTCATTTGGAGGAGGGTATCCCAATATGGGACCGGCAACAAACTCGGCGGGACACATCTTTTCAAAACATTACATCTTATAATTAACATGCATTACGAGTAAATAAGATAAAAATAAAATTTAAATTACAATAGAATTCATGCAATTACATACCTAGGTACAGTTGGTACTTTTCGTACAGGCAGGTATTTGATTTAAAAAAATATATGTAACATCAAATCATACAGAAAACATATCAAATTCTTGAAAATTAAAAGAAAATAAAGTAAATAAAATAAATGAGAATATATATTATATAAAAGTACCTACATAAAATATAATATAATATTTGAGTTCTAAGTATGTTTATCTATTTAAGTACCTATGTATGTCTTTACTTAGAACAAAAGATAGATATAACTCTGTAATAGATGGATACAGTCTAAGGAAAAAACGTGCCTCGAAAATCACGAAAATTTGATTCTCGATCAGATGGCGCCACTAGTTTTGGCCTACTCTCGTATAGAGGGCGTTGACGGTTTCGTTTGTTATTTAACAATTTTAACGCATATCAGTGAAAGAACATGGGGTCATAATCATAAAAATAATTAATGCAAATAAAAAAAATCATTTATTCATATTTAAATATATTTTATCGTATTTTTATAAATCTTCATTTTTAGTTTTAAAGTGTGTCGATAGATGGCAGTGAATTTACTGTGGTTACAAAATTTACTATGACAGTACCGCTCTATCTTATTATATCCTCTTTGCTTAGAACTCATGAGTAGTACCTACCGTCAAGTTCACAAAGAGGTATCAAGTTGATTTAGAAATACATGTATGTATTGCTCAATGAGTTTGGCACGTATCGAATACCCATAATTTCCGTGGGAAACTTTGTGTAACAATGGTTTCAAAGTTACAAGAAGTTTGAGGGTTCCGACTAGACGAACTAAATAAAGTTTGACAGTTGTTATTCTTGTTCTAAACTTAATAGCTTACTACGCAAATAAGTTTCTTCAAAACAAAATAAAGATTAAAAAGAGTGAGTTATGGATTGTTTAAGTTCCTTAGTCAACAAGGACCCCTAATAAATAGTTTTGCCATGTCCGTCTGTCTGTTGGTCCGTCCGCGGCTTACCTCACTAACCGTTAGCGCTAAAAAAATGCTATTTGGCATGCATAAATATATCAATGAACAGTATTTATTTGGGGCATTTTATATAAAAAGGGACCTTATTGTCGACGGCGCTTACGCCATTATAATCGATGCGGCGTAAGCGCCGTCGACAATAAGGTCCCTTTTTATATAAAATACCACATTTACTGTTTATTATAATAAAAATACGAAAAAAAAAGTTTTTTTAGGGTATTAGTTCTGCTACACTACAAACCACCGAATATTTGTGACGTTTTCAACCAAAAGGTACCACATTGTTGCTAGTCGATAAGGTTGATTTCAAATTGAAGCTGAAATAGCGCCTTATTGACAACCGACAATAAGTACCCTTTTAGATGAAAATGGCACATTTCATTTTCATATATTTTTTTTACTAAATTTACTTTCATCGAGAATTATTTATATTGCCAGAAAAGTAGATTAGGTTAGGTTGGAACTGCGACCTCGACAAAAACTATTATTGCCGGAAAATTTGGTTAGGTTGGGTTAGATTTGTCACCCTCACAAAAATTCGACTAGTTTTTTTGAAGTAAATATTCTGTGTAGGCCTAACGATTAATTTGTAAATCATACCAACTTAATACGGAAGCCCTACCCCGCGATCCACAATCGAAACGAAACGTGTCTCGTCCCTTTCCATATCGTATCTAGACGTAATATTTGCGTATCTTAAAGTTCGAATCAGACCGCCAGTCTCGCACTTAACCAGTTTTGCACCCAGACAGGCTCGTCTCCGGCAATTTGCCGCGATAATTCCCGCCGCCGCGCCGCCAGACAGCCTGATATGAGGGCCTACCGTCAACATCAAAAGATCGAAAACCGTAATCTGCATCTCTATCGCTCTTGCATATTCGAGCGATGGAGAGCTAAATAATGATTATCAATTTTTCGATGTTGACGGTACACCCTCTGCTTTCACACGACATTTTCAACCGTCAACAGTTACTAGTATAACTCGACCTTAAAACTAGTAACAACTGTTCGCTGTCACAGTTCTAAGTTATATTGGTTCTCTGAAGCGTTGTACTCGGAACACGTGCAGGGCTGTACATACCACGCGCCAAATCACCCCAATCAGTTTTCCAATCATTTTAAAGGCTCTTGACGCCCCTATACTCGTATAGTAATACGCTTTGATGAATTTTTACGTCTGTTTTTACACTTGAAACGATTTTATCGCGCGCCTTCTGTGTTGGTGTTTCAGAATTCGCTTTTGTAATTACTATTAATTAATAAAATATGGCAATTTAATTCAAGTTTATGGAAGACATTATTATGCACTGATTTAAACTTTCACGATTTTTACTCATTATTATTTATCTCCACGGGACTTAATCGCGTAAAATAGTTTTAAAATGTACCTCCGACGTTTCGAGGACGGCGTTTTCCCCGTGGTCTCGGAGAACGCGTTGGAGGTGTTTCGGAATTCGCTTTTGTAATTACTATTAATTAATAAAAATTGGCAATTCAATTCAAGTGTTTATGGAAGACATAATTATGGTTTTTAGCTCCTACAAAATTGTATTTATCATTTAATGATATAAATCTCGTTATGTAAGTAGTTTAGTTTAGTTTGTATAAGCTAGTTACATGGATACGAGTAATTGCTACACACCACCGGGGTCCGTATGAAACTATCCATATTTGTAACACCTTTGTACCGTGGTTTACAAAAAAGATTTGTTACTTACTTGAAAACAGAACAACATTAAGGAACCTGCGGTATTTTCTTCGTTGCCCTTACATTTCTTATATTGAACTCGTGACACATTTCGCCTCGACTTCTCAAAGTTGGAGACAGTAGTCTGACGGGACCTATCCGGTAGCTGTAACTCGCGGGAATACTTACCTGAATTATATATATTAAGGGTCCCCGCCAAGCTCGGTTCTCCATACGAACGTAGTTACGCTCTCATTTTAAAACGAGTAGCTAGTTTGCTCTGAAACTTTGTACTTACAATAGGATAAGGTATATCTATGTCTGTAATTAGTTTATGTAGCTTCAGATATCCTAGTAAAAAAAAGCGAATTTTAGTTTTTTATACAAACCTTGTTTTTCCTCTTTTTCGTTTGTTATATAAACTGGAGCTATATTAACTAATTACATACCTAAATATACCTTATGTCATTGTATGTGCAAAGTTTAATTACAATCCAACACGTAGTTTTAAAATGAGAATGAAACTCGGTTTGTATGGGAAGGTGAAATTCGGCCGAGATTGTCGGGGACTCTTAAGCGGGCTTATTATATTATTTTTAGTACCGATAAAAGAAACAAAGGTCGGAAGAATTAAAACATATCATAATATGGGACCATGCATTCTAATAACACTGTTCTGTTTAAATTACCTTCCATCAAATTTATGATGAGATCGCCTTTTCCTAAAGTGAGCTCGTACAGCATGACGTTGCTCGGTAGTTGATTTTAGTGTGAGTAAAGTGATAGCAGGGTCCTATTTCACCACGGTGATAGGTGCGACAATTGTCGACATCTCTGTTACTAACGTCACACAGGCCTCCATAGCCTACGGTAACCGCTGACCATCGGACGGGCGGTGTGCTTGTTTGCCACCAACATTTTAATAAAATAAAAAAACTCCATTATATTGCCAATAAATAAGTACTTCTTTTGCGAAGCTAATGACAATTGTCACAAGAAACACGACAATTGTCACGAAATTCCGAGACAGAACTCATTTCCTCATTCAAGAATTACCTATTTCATTTTCATTTAAGAATTACCGAAAATTCTTTTAAATCTTTGTGACAATTGTCATTCAGTTTCCTTGAAAAAATGAGTGACGTTCGCCGCCCATAAGAGATGTCCAATTTAAAGTTGGTTAAGCAAATCTTGTCGGTAGAAAAAGGCGCCAAATTTAAAAAATGTAGGCGCGAAGGGATGTCGTCCCATAGAAAATTTGAATTTTGCGCTTGACTTGATAACTTCGAAAGCACTCACTATGTTATGTCCGACAAGAAATTGTAGAAAATAAATGAGGGCGCCACTTCCTACGTACCTAACTGTCACTTTTTGACGTAAAATGCTTAAACATGGCAACAATTTAGTGTGGAGATTTTTTAGTTCCATTTTATTAAATTTCTACTATTTTATGTCGCACTATACAGTAGAATAGAAAATAATATCCTAATGGTTTCGGCAAAATCCTTGATATTCGAGCAGAGGTAGCCGTCAAAACACACGAAATATGATGAGGACGCTTCCCTTGGGACCCCACCTCTCCGTATTACGTTCTCAGCTTCTCGAGGTACGCCAAACTAAATTCAATCTAATCGCAAACAACGAAGGTCCAATTTTCATTCAGATGAATTATAAAAATGATCATTCCATATCTAGAATTAGGTCGCGGCTACACAGGAGTTTGCATCTTTTGACATATTGATAAATGGCCGGTGTCGGATTTGTTGCTCGACCTGTTATTTATATTGATATTTTGCGCCGATACAGCCTAATAAATAAAAAGATATGGAAGTGGCATAAACGCGAGTTTTTCTGGTAAAAACTACCGTTATCGCGGGCGTCGGGCGTCCATAAATCACTTTTATGCCGCAGAATGGATCATATTATAAAAGTGTTTTTTTGGCTAATCGCGGATAACACGTTTAGCTTATTTCTTGAAGACTTTTTGATCTTTCGAGCTTACTTTCGAGCTCTCTTTTGAGCCTACATTCGATATCGGATCGGACAATGTGAAAACGCTCTTAGGGACACGAAAACGAAGTTTAACTACAAACCTACTTTTCAAATAAAAATAAACTCCATTTTATGTTCCTGCTGATCATTTCGACTTCAATCAGTTTTAGCACTCTTGAGACTACTATCTCTCGAGAAGGAAATGTGCCGCGAATAGGGTAGGGTCGGGCAAGGTAGGGTTACCTCTCCGAGCGCCCTGAGCGGCTGCGTTTTTCTATCAAGTGCCACTAATCGAGTTTAGGGGAAGCGTTTACTGCATTTCTATACCTTCTACAACATGCTGAGGTTTTTTATTAAGAAATGTTTTACGATCTTTTAAAAGTGGGGTTTCTCCGGGGATTTCTGTTATTGCTTTTTTGTTGAAATGGAATGTGTTTTTGTTTAGGTTTACAATTTATTGTTTATTCTTTAAAAATGTTTTCTTTCAATCAAGAAGTAAATAACTGTAAGTAACTTGATTTAAACATGTTGACGGTGGCAGTAGGGGGAAGTCCCCAGTGGCGGACACCTAAGCCTTTTTAAAGAAAATAAACACATCCAGCTGAACACAAAAAATAGGCCGAAACACTCACCCGAAACATATGCGATGCAGTGCCTTCCCTACAAAAACAAAAAAAAAAAAAACGATCCCACAGTCGCTGCGCGCGTCAAAAGCAATACGCATCCCGTTTCTCGACATTGGTACGTCCTCCCGCGCCACTTTTTTTCTTACCTATCCTTGAACTTCTCGCGTTGTTAGTTGCCGAGATACGAGTACGTGCTCGTAGTACGTGTGTCCGGCACTATATGCCGTCCGTGGTTACGGGACTTCCCCCTATTGAGTTTGGGAGATTTAAATGACTGCCACAAAATAAATCACTACAAACGTTGATACTTTGCCCATTAAGCAGTCATTTGATTTGGCCGGCCGCTGCCCCAAAGATTCAACACAATTAATGACGCCCACAAAAAAACAATAGATTCATATTTAATGTCATTTTATTAGAATTGATAGGCCCGGCAAAGCTTTTAACCCAAGGGAATAAAGCACAAGATTGTTTGCACATTGACAAATTTAGTTTAAAAGTAAGGATTGAAGCATAACTTTTAATTATGGATGGAAGGAGAGGGCGCAATTGTTTCATCAAAAAGTTATAATAAATCATAAATCATCTTTTTTGGCGAAAAGGTTACCGAATAATGAATTTGCGTAATGGTGTTATCATTCACCCGTCAGCGAGTTTTTCCAATTCCATAGCGTTTTATTTTACTTACCTATAGTAGCCAAGCTAGCGAAAATTAAAATGATATTCACGCTATTCTGCCTCGCATTTAAACTGTGGTATGAACTGTTGCCCGCGGTATTTCAGGCCCCATATGACCTTTAAACCTTCAAGAAAAGAGCATATTATAGGCCGTCTTAAAGGCCAGTAACGCAATTGTAACGTCTCTGATGTTGCAGGTGTCCATGGGCGACGATAATTTTGCACATTTGATTTGATTTAGGATGAAACGTCCACCATAATAGAATAAACGGTGCCTATACTCATTACAAACATAAAGTATATGCACACACCGCTTTTATTATTCGTAGGTACCTCTACCTGTGGCCTTGCCACGTTCGGTTCGGTCTAGAGACAAATAAAAATCCCGGAGTAAAACATTCAATTATAAATTGACCCAGATTTCAATTTACCTTTCACCATCAATTTTCAGGTGATCCGTCTGCTCGTTTGCCTCCTATTTCATAAAAAAAAAACATGATCGAAAATACACTATCGCCAGGTTACCCCGCCCGTCCCTTCGTTAGCTACTAACTAAGCAATTACCTTAAACGTCCATCATTCAAACTTGTATCAGAACCCGTCTAAAGGGTTTATACAAATCCCGCCGGTGCATCGGAAACAGGGTACTGAACCGTATTAACGGACTAGTGATGTAGTACCGGGAACATTAACGAGGAATTTAATATTCCCATAGCAAAAATATTCTCTCGTAATTGGAAAATATTTTGCAATTATTATTTAATCATATGGAAGGCACTAATCAGAGCTCTGAAGTTGTTGGTTAAACCACGTAATCAAATCAGATGTGACGGTGTGTGAGGTAGAAATGACCCCTAATTGATCTAGGCATATAAATAAATAAATATTAGTGGACATCTTACACAGATCAACCTAGCCCCAAACTAAGCAAAGCTTGTACTATGGGAGCTAGGCGACGATATACATACTTATTACTTATATAGATAAATACATACTTATATACATAGGAAAAATCCATAACTCAGGAACAAATATTTGTGTTCATCACACAAATAAATGCCCTTTTCGGGATTTTTATATATTGTGCCCAACCCAAATGTTAATGAGTTCCCAGAAATATCACGGAAAAAACATCATTATTTATTTTACTTCTTATTAATCTACGTAGTAATATGACTGGTGACTGGTGAGTAAGTAAAATAAATAATCATAATAAATAGAAAAGCTCTGTTTTTTCCATAGTATTAGATGTATTTATTACTTATTTAACCAAGGAATAAAACATGAGGTTCATGAGGTGAGGTTGAGGTTCTGCCATTTCATGTGATGTTGAATAAAAATGTTCTATGTCTATTATGCCAACACAATGTTCAAAATTCAGAAAAAAAATTGTAAGTTTTGTCCGCGCAACCATCGCGCAACGACTGAAATTTCGGTTTCAGAATTTCACTAATATCTGAGATAACATTTTTATAAAAACTCTTCCACAAAAAAGGTGTATTACTATATAAAACGCAGCGTACATGTTATAAAAAGTATATTTATTCAAAAACACATAGTATATACTCGTACATGCTTGTGAAATTGCCATACAAAACGGTCAAAAAGCGTTAAATTAAAATCCTTCTTGGCTCACAGTATTATTATTTTAGATTGCTATTTGCCCATGGCTACTTTTTTAATGAAACGGAAAGCAAACGAGCAGACCAATCGCCTGACTGCCGTTGCCGGCCATTATGGTTCCGCTCTCATTTTAAAACGACTGGCTAGATTGCTCTGAAACTTTGTACTTACAATTAGATAAGGTATATCTATGTCTGTAGTTAGCTTATGTAGCTTCAGACCATAGTTAAAAAAAAGTTTAAGTTTTTCATACAAAACTTGTTTTTGCTCTATTTCGTTTGTTTTATAAACTAGATCTATATAAACTAATTACAAACCTAGATATACCTCATGTCATTGTATGTGCAAAGTTTCATTACAATCCAACACGTAGTTTTAAAATGAGAGCGGAACTACGTTTGTATGAAAAGGCGCAATTCGGCCTATTAGTTATTCTGTGATTCGGCCGAGCTTGCCGGGGACTCTTAAGATAGGAGTAGGTACGCTCCTTTAGTATTACTTATTACCGGGAATGGAAGTGAACTTCTTGCACATCACTACACCGGACCCTGGGGATATTACGGACATTTTTCAGACAATCCACTTTACGTTTAAATCGGTTTAGGCCATTGAAGGATTTGGGTCCACGTTTTAAATTTATTAACTTCGGCTTCCTTGTCATTTGTTAGCGTACGGCGGCTGCGCCTGCCATGAAAAGGAATGGAGGTTTAATTAAATTGCATGGAATTCCTTATGTTAAATCTCACTGATTTATAAGCAAATCATAGATTATCACAAATTTAAAAAATATCTTACCTGTAGTCGGTAACAGAAGAAAATTATATGGTTAAATATAATAAATAAAATGAAGGCATGGAATATTTAAGTGATGATTTAAAAAGTGATTTAATACGTGTCTACTTGCAACTAATAAAATATAATTAATATCTAACATGAAGTAATTGAAGTAAGAAGTAACTTCTTGCCTCGCAGAACCGAACTGTGGAATTCAGGACCGATACGACCTTCAAGAAAAGAGCGTACTTAAAGGCCGGCAACGCACTTGCGATCCCTCTGGTGGGTTTTGCAGGTGTCCATGGACGACGGTAATTTTTTTTTAAACTGAGGTCTTGCATTTTTTATATTATTCTCATATATTTTTTAAGTTTCCAATTTATTGTGACAAATTGCTCATTTTCTATCTATTTAACTAGATTGTTATAAAATTCACCATGTTTCAACTACCCTATTATGTACTATCAATTTGAAACAACAGGAATGTACCAAGTACACAGTTTCCTTTCAGGAAGCAACTGCTACTTTAACAGTGCCTAATCTAGACTACAATAATTTATCAGCCACCCAAGTCATTTATTTAATTAAGACCCCATCTGTCGTACAAGATTAGCGTGGTGGCGTAACGTCGGCAGCCAAGGTAGCGACATTAATTAGGGGAATGTCTTTCTTGCTGACTTTACTACAGAGATTTTTTCACAGTATAGACAATGGCAGAGTATCTCCATTTTTAAGGGGCAATGAGTTCAGGACCTTCTCCGAACGCAGCTTGCTGAGCACTGACTGACACAGAGCAGTATAATTTTAGTATAAGATAGCTAGTGATATCGCCGAGGGACGTGAACGAAATTTAAAACAGAAGTATACCAAGTATATTTTCAGTTATTGAGGTAAAGTAAACGTTAAAACCCGCGCGATGACCGCTTCCGTCGCAATCTTTTGTTCCCTTGTAAGTTTCAGGGTTACGCCCCCTCTTAAGACTTAGAAGGTTTTAGTGTTCTTTGAGGAGTACTATTAATTACAGTACATAATTACAAACAATTTGTCATTTTGTCACTCGCGCATACCCTTAGCTTCAGGATCAAACTACTGTATTTAAATCAACTCAGATTTTTGAAGTGATTAGTCTAGAAACAAGGCATACGTTGACTCGCGTGGGTGCCACACGATCGATATAGCCTCCAATTTACTTCTAACCAAGGCGTTATAGACCATCTTCTATATATATGAAAACATTGAAAGGCTGGGCGCCTTTGGTCAACTTTAAAGGGCAAGCTGTACGTGTTTGCACCGCCTATATGGATCCTTTACGGAAAAAGCAACGTATTGAACATTCACCTGCATTTAAAAGCACCGCAGTAAATTACCCCGATATCCACAGGGTACCTCGATAACAGAGGCCCGTGTTATTCATCAGGTTCTCCTAACGGGCCGTCCTCAATTTGCCCTTCATAATGAGAAAAACACCCTGCAACCGCGCAATAGGACGAAAATTGAGGTGATTTTTGACCAAAGTACGCCCTTTTGAGTTGAGGCAGTTCACGGGGAAACATTTGCTTAACCACTGAAGGTTTGCGTAAAATTGATCATTGGAAATATTGGGAATCTAATTTTGCGTTTTATGTGATTTATTCCTCTTGTAAGATTTATGAAATGAGACATTTTTTTTGTATTTATCATATTTTTTTGATTTTGTTACCTTTGTAAGGCTGAAATTATCGAGCTTAGTGCAGTGATGATGGGCTTCTATCAATATTTGTTCGCATTTTGGTTAGCACATTTTTAATACAGATTTTTATACCATGACGTTGATGGTGGCACACAAGCTTGCGGCCCGCCTGATGCAAAGCAGCCACCGCTGCCTTTGGGCAACTCTAAGTGGAGATACACGTGCTTTGCCGACACTACAAGTTCACAAGGATTTATATTTAGGAGCAGTGGAAACCTTATATACCATCGGGGTACACAATACTTCATACCTTCTTCTTCTTCTTATGTTGCCGTCTCCTGCCGGAGGTTGGCTATCATTAAGGCTATTTTTACTTTTGACGCTGCAGCTCGGTAGGCCCCACAGTACCCGTAATACAATAATTCACAAGTATCAATACTATTTAATACTTTTCACCTGAGCAGCTCGAACAAGCCTACTTTCGTCACTCCCTGGAGTGAGGAAAGTGCGACTTTCCTCACTCCAGGGAGTGAAGAAAGTGCGACTCCTCACTCCAGGGAGTGACCCAAAGTAGCTTTTAAATTTAGTGAAGGCCAAGAACTGCCACTTCATACTTTTATTACTTTTTTTTGCTCTGTATTATTCTGTGTAATTCGAAATACATTTTAACATTTTACATATGTTCTCACTACTGAGGTGAAAAATTATGTGTGCAACACGAGAGCAAAGTTATTTTACATCTCGTGTTTTTGAGTCCCGAGAAGGCGAAAGATTCTATAATTTAATCACGAGCGAAGCGAGTGATTCTAAGTTAGAATCTTGAGCGTAGCGATAAACACTCGCAAGAAAAATCTACTTTCTTCTCTTTTTGCACAAATAACTATTGTCTGTGGTATTGTCACATACTGATTTTCAAAAACTTCTTTTTTTTTTCGATCGCTGCACTGCAGTTAGCTTAGTCTAACTCTACCTCCCATACACAATTTCACCAGTTCCCTCGGGAAAAACCTCGTATAATATCCTGCTAATAAGTGATTCAGCGTGTTCTGCCTGACACAGCCATATTGGCTCAATAATTGGGCGCATTTGTCAAACCCGGGCGATCGCTAATCTCTGCGGGGTAAAATATGTCACTTATGTATGACATATTCATTAAGGCATTTCTAAATCAGCGTCACTGCTTATACCCATTTTTATTTCTAAATTGTAATTATGTATAAAGTAGATTTCCGATTGAACTTCAAAATGGCAAAGTCTTCGCGAGAATATTTTTTAGTTTTAGCTATTATGCAGTGAAAAAAATGGTTGTCTGTAAAGTCGGTTTACGGACGATAATTTTGCGTGATAACGTCATAAGAAAACATTGCTAAAAAGGCCTATGGATGGTATAAAAAGGATGTCAATCTCTATATATGATAGTACCAAAGTACCAAACGTAATACTAATTAATAACTAGGATGAAAGAGACGAGAAAAACAGACTATATAATTCATCGTTTAGCCGACTGACAAAAACATCCCGCTAATAGGGTTTCAGGGCCCTGAAAACAACCTGAAAAAGTACTGAAAAAGCCCCGTATGGAAGCCCAACATTTGCAGAGCACTCCGCTAATTCTGAACTGCAGCCACAGTAGATGAACCAGACAGTATAGCTTTGCTTGTAAAAAGGTTTTTGTCGATAAATTCATTTTTGATGAATGCTTTTATCGCCGACTATACTTTTCTTACAACAAGCAATACTCAGTGAGACAATTTTAACAAACTCAATCACAATTAGGTTGAGTTTTTTATCGCAGAGTTCCTATGACCACCTTGTGTGTGTATTAGATCAGCTCGATGGTACCATAATATTGCATTGTCACCAAACATATAAACATATGTGAAGTATCAGTTCAATCGAATAATGTACTTTTTAGGAAACTTGATGAAATTGCTTTTTTTTTTTTCTTTTTTTTTTATGATGAATAGGCAGGCGTTTGACCACGATCCCACCTGAAGGTAAGTGATGATGCGGTCTACGGTGGAGCACGCTTACCTATGAGATACCTATTAATTCTTGCCTTGAAGAGCCCCAGATTGTACTCATGCGGAAACACAGACTCGGGCATGGCGTTCCACTCCTTGGCAGTTCGCTTAAAATATCTCTCCCAAGTTTAACCTTTTTTTCCAACTATCTGCGTTATTATGTTAGTAAAATATTTAGTATGTATAATTTAATTTAAACTATAGTATTATTATAGTATATATTGGCAGCCAGCTCTTATAGTGTAATAAATATTTTACCGACCGATTCTTCACTACGACCTTGTTTGTGATTATTTACCAAATCAAGTACTGATCGTAAATAAACTGTGATAAATCCTTTTAAATTGACCTCGAACAAGGGCGGTACAGTCGGGTGCAATTTATTTGCAATGCCCGATAGAAGGTTGGAATTTCAACCTACTTTATAACTCCGTACGTTTGGAGTTCGGCTTAAATACACTTTGTACTACCTACGTGTAAATAGCAAATGAAATTGCTCTTTGCTTTTTAGTTGACGAAATATATAGGAATGTACAGACAATATCAGTAAGTATTATCTGCTTGAATTTATTCGTAACTGTAGGTACTCTAGAGAGACTCACAAAAGAAAGTTATTTATGTATGTTATGAATTAACTTATGAAATTGATATTTTAATCAATATTATCATATTTTGATTTTCTGGTGATGTCTATTAAAGCAGTATTTGAATAGACTTTTGTACAAGTATATTTAAAAAAGTTACATGAAAATCATATTGAAACTAGTGCTCATCGGGCAAAGTTTTTGTAATTATTTTGAAAAGTTAAGAAAAAAACGGTACCTAGTGATGCTTAGATAGCCCGCTATAACTTTGTTGGGTGGGTTAACTCATTAATCGGGTTATAGAATCCTTCTAATCTAATAACTTTACATCGACTTGAACAGAACAGTGTGGCGGTGGCATTATAAACGACATATTTTTGTAGGAATTAGATATTAATGATGAAATTGTCTCGCTTTGTCATTGCAGAGTTAACTTGGTCCGACTCTAAAATACTGCATCATACATGTATGTACATAGGTACACGTCATCATATCATGCAATATTCGATAGGCAGAGCAACAATCACTTAACATCAATTACGTCTAAGTAACTATGCCTGTAGCGGGTACTATCTGATAGTTAGTGGCCGCTGTTAACACCGTACACATTATATTTAAACGTAATATCTCGATAATTATATAGATCAATAAACACATAATCATAGCCCGGTTTGGTGAAGGCAAAAATGCACCAGTGAAACAAAAATTGTGTGTGGTGAGTGGTATTCAAATCAAAATTTACATTGGCGACCTATGGACATGGAAGAACCTCCAAAAAGAAGGTAATAGTCAAAGCGCGTACACCGAGTGTAAATTAATTGTCGCATTATGTATCAGTACGTGTTATGTACGTACAATAATAATAAATAAATAAAATAATAAATATTAGGGGACATCTTACACAGATCAACCTAGCCCCAAACTAAGCAAAGCTTGTACTATGGGTGCTAGGCGACGATATACATACTTATATAGATAAATACATACTTATATACATAGAAAACACCCATAACTCAGGAACAAATATTTGTGTTCATCACACAAATAAATGCCCTTACCGGGATTCGAACCCAGGACCATCGGCTTCACAGGCAGGGTCACTACCCGCTAGGCCAGACAGATAACACAATACTGCACACATGAAAGGCCCTCGACTATATTACCGATTGACACTGAGTATAATGCAAATAAGTCACTTTGCGTAGATATTCTATGCATTCTACATAAAACTACTGCCAAAGATTCACTTCGCTTCGGTGTGTCTAGCGGTCATGCCGCATCCGAGGGCTCTCTATTCTTAACACGACATATGCCACTCTAGATGTACATCCATACGTACACTACTCGTCACAACGACATTAGACCGCATCAGTGCCGTCACGGAGACCGATCTATGACCTATTATGGCTCTGATCAGATTATGGCATGCTCTATATCGATTATGGCTGTGAGATTAAGGGGAGTCATGGGATTTACGAGTAATAGTATAATGTAGCGTTCAATTCTTGGATCACTAATGTATAATAGTATAAGTAGGTACTTCTACTAAATCCAGTTAAAAGTGGGTTAAAGGTACAAGTAAAAAAACGTGAAAGGCATGTAAAGCCCCCAGCCCGCAGTGATTCTAGCGCGGAGGCTTTAAGATTCCCTCTTGTCTCCGAGCGGTCTGTGCATATCAGTCTGTGTTTTCAGCCTTAATTTGCTGGAAAAATGTTACTTACCCACCTCGGAAATCTTTAAATAACGGGGTTTTTAGATGTCGAAGAATCTCAAAACTTTTAATCTGTAAAATATGTATGCGGTAGTTTTCAATAATTAAATCATAAATAATGTACCCCAAATTCAGCGGCATTTGTGGTGTGACAGATGTTTCAATTGATTTATTTACTTATTCTAAAAGTTGTAGACCGAAAGTTGTATAGTTTGATTTGTAGGACGGATTTTTAATTTAAGCAAATATCAGTACATATAAAAATCCTCGTACTCATAAAACCTTGGTGAAAGTCTGAAATAACGAACGGCTCGGCTCTGGCAACCTGATTAATTATTTAACTTGCCTGAACCTCGGACACTCTTTGATATTTCGCGTTTTCTAACCGATAACGTTAAAAAAAAATAAGCACACCTAATGGGTACGTAACATGTTTTTAGGCCACATTAACTTAATATTTGGCATTAAGTATGTGTAGGTAATATTGTCTTCGGTTACCGCGATAGTTACTCATGAAATAAAACTATGAAAACGGATTATATCGCGTATATTGAATTTATAATACATCCCGACGTTTCGAACTCTTTGCAGCGGAGCTCCAGCATGCCAGGCGCGCGCTCCAGGCAAATGAGCTCAGGATACCGCGGGTCAACCAGAGGTCCCACATTAAGATCCCCACAGTCGAGCGCAGGCCTGCCATTCTGCCTTTTGTCAGGGGGGTCACGGACAGGATCAGCCACATCTTGAAGCGTGCTTCTATAAAAACATATTTCAAGCCAATGAAGAAGATGTCACAATTCCTGAGGCCTGTAAAATGCAATACCCCTCTACAGACTGCAGGAGTGTACAGGCTGGACTGTGAGTGTGGCCTATCATATGTCGGGCAGACGAAACGGAGCATTTCCACTCGGGTGAAGGAACACATAGCTAATGTCAAGCACCGTCGACCTAGGTCTGCTGTCTGTGAGCATGTCATGGATAAAGCCAATCACTCAATCAAGTTTGATAAGCCTCTGGTTCTTGCGAAGCGTTACATACCCAGAATGCTGCGCGAGGCCATTGAGATTAAGAAATATCCAAACTTTAATAGGGAAGATGGCTTTTCTCTACCACCAGCTTGGGATCCTGTAGTCCACCTGATAAAGGAGCAAGCGAGACATAGACTGTGAGACCTTAGTGTTGGATGATGCTGGACATTCTGATGTTTTGAAAAGATGTGTCCCGCCGAGTTTGTTGCCGGTCCCATATTGGGATACCCTCCTACAATTTAGGAGGGAATTAAATCTTCTCGGGTCCATGGTGTAGGGTTGGAGCCGGCATAGTTTTTATCGCGTATATATATATATCTTTACTTGAAAAATAATTATAGTGTATAACTAGCCTTATGAACCGGTTTTTGCATGTACAACCAGCCTTAAAGTTTGTAGTCTATGATTGTTCATTATTTTAGTATGTGGGTATTTTTGCACTTTGTAATTTTTCCTCAGTCACCCGTTGACCACGAACGCTGTAAAGAGTTCGAAACGTCGGGATGTATTATAAATTCAATATACGCGATATAATCCGTTTTCATAGTTTTATTTTATGTGTAGGTACTTCGCTTGCAATAAAAATAATTGTTATTTTTGCGTAAGAAATATGTTTGATTTCACTTCTTACATTTTATTAATCGAGAACAATTAACAAGTAGCATAACATCAGTTTTTTTTTTTAATAGCCTGTAGTGTCCCACTGCTGGGCAAAGACCCTTGATTTCCATGGCTCCCGTTGTTGAGCTTTTTCCGGCCAGTTATTAGTGAAGGTGTCATGCCATCTCAGAAAATATTATAAAAAATATATATATTTAGGATCATAATTCATAATATGTCCTACTCGTACTAGTAAGTACTGAACACAGAGGCACGATGCCACTCTACGTATTATACTTCCAGTATTATATTGAATTACGTTGTTTACTCTCAAAGAAAAGTTCAAAAACTTTCAGGAAGTAATATCATGCAAAATAAATCACAAACTCATATATGCACCCATGAAAATAAGAATACAATACCACTACCACTCTAACCCAACGCATTAGCGTTTATTTTTGAAAAACGCGCACATGCAGATGTAATTTGTTGGCTGCAATAGGAACTTTCTATTTGCGGTTTGCCGAAATCCAATGGAAGCATCTTGGAAGTGAATTAAAGTGCCATACTATTTACTAGAGGGGTGGATCTCTGTCAAACAGAGGCCCCAGGGACCGGGTCCTATTGTAAATGGAATTATACGTTTAATACGATGCGTTTAGGGTCTGGACGTAGGTTCGAAGTCTACTGTAATCGTGTTCTAATTAATTGAACACAGGAATTAGCTACCTGTAATTTAGTTTGTAGTTTAGGTGTTAAAGAGGCATTTTGTATGGTAGCTGTTTTTTTTTTTTTATAAACTGATCGGCGATTGGCCCTTGTCACACCTGATGGAAAGTGAAGACAGGGCCTAAGATGGAGCTCACCGGTTCAGTAACAGCCTATTCACTCTTGTTTTAAAGAGACCGAGGTCATATTGATCAGGGAATACAGATGGCGGGAGCGCATTCCATTCCTTAATTCCATTTCCATGTTTTTTTAAATAGTGATGTTAGTACAACCAGTATTAACGACAATTCATGTGTAGGATATTCTTGTCAGTTTTTTAGCGTTATTTGTTTTACATTTTAAATGATGTAAGTGGATTCTTAGCGTACATTCATTTTGTAGAAATTTCGGTGCGGCATAAAGAAACTGATAAACACATTTTCTAAAGATATGATCAATTAAGGTTAATTATTTAAACTCCCGTGAATTAGGTACCTAAATAAATCCCTTTATCTACCGCCACAACAATACAAAAAAAATGATAATACAAAATGTACGATGTCTGCTGATTATGTAGTCGCTAATTTTCGAAATTATTCAGTTAAGTTGGCAACATTACATCCATGTATCGGTATCGCTGTAAATTTGCAGCCTTACAATGAGCTAACATCCACCCACCGTAAACCTACCGCCTAACGTAACCGTAAAATAAACAATAACAGCGCGAGTGCCACTCGCAACTCCAATAAAAGTCTGCACCAACAAAAGTAACAATCAATTAATGGGAGGCACCCCGAGATTACTTCCTATTCGGCTCCTTGCAGCACGTTCTCACTCGAATTAGACCATAACCCTTTGTGATAGAGTTCATATTCGATGGAGATGAAGTGCGATTTAGATCTCGGTATCATGGCTAGATTGCTTTTAGCAGTGCGGTTTGAAAGTCAATAAACAGTTGTCATTAAATCGCCGATCGATGGACGATTGTACGTGTTCCTAGAACGGCATTGTGTCGATTTGATGGAGATAAGTAGATTTTAAAATAGAAATTTCTATCTTCCTCATCTAGCACTTTAAATAATCCCGGAGTTTGCTCGGCTACGTCCGAAACAGGCATAGGTAAGCAATTTTTGTTTTTTAAATGTTGGCTGTCTAAATAATATTTATTTAGTAGGTGTAAGACCCACGAAACTTACATATAATACTAGCCAAAGTACGATCCAACGACTTAAATTGTATTTTTAAAGTAAGCATTTCTTGCTGAACTTAAATATATATACGTTACTTTTCGTATTATCAATGCAAGGATTGAAAACTACATTATTAGGCCGGTATTTGACTTGTAACTTGACTGGTTGTGACATAGAGCGAATACTTGTATGAACTATGACGAAGTTTCCGAAAAAAACATAAACATAATATTTAAAAGAAAATTAATTAAAGCAATTAACGAGCAGCGAAAAGGGTCTATTTAATTATTATAAGGGAAAAATGTACGTAGACATACATACCTAAAACGTACCTAATTAGACGTCTACAGCAATTTTAACTAATTGTACCAGTGATAATAAATATAATAATGTAAGTACCTACAAACACAAGAAAGTATTAGTAAAAATAAACTTACTCCTCCCCCTCCTCTATTTACTTATTGTAAATTATTTTTAACATCTTTGTAACTACGTCTGGCAAGTAAAGTTTTCATTCATTCATAATAAATATGATGTAATTTTTTTTATTCTGGAGTAATAAAATTTGTAATTAAATTACAGCTTGTTTTGGTATTTTTTTAGAGGAATCCTGTGTTTGCTCTATCTTTTAATGCGGTTGAAAAAGAAGAATAAAAAGTGCGGACTAACTCTTTTTCTAGTCGATCAGAATCGTTCTTTTAAAAAATTATCCTTTTCAGGCTTAGGTATCACCTAACCCAACTCACTTATATATCTAGCATATCTACCGTTCAGGTCAAAGGGCCTGACGTTTTTCAAAATGTGATGTGTATCTTGTTTGTGAATATGTTATAGGCTATTTTTTATCAGTCGCTTTATACATATATTCATTTTACTTTTAGGAGCTTATTTTTGTTATTTTTCATGTAACGGGACACAGTAAAACTAGTTTATGTCACCTGTCATACCTACTAAAATTATTTACACCCGCATCGTAAATAACCTATAAATGTTACAAGCGGTAAACGTATTTTTATTGCTATAAATAAATGTTAACATCTTTGTTTATTACGTATTAACTTGGTAAACTACAGCAGGTAGCTAATGCTCCATAATCAAAAAAATATGCCCTGCTAATATATACTCTCGCTTGATGAAATCACATACTTAATTAAGTATGGATATATAATAATGTATATATATATATATATATATATATATATATATATGTCCAGCAGTGGACGTCTATCGGCTGACATGATGATGATGATGATGATGATGATGATGATATAATAATAATTTGATTTGTTATTGATACGATACGAGACGCAGAGCCAGTCTTGCTAAGTAATATTTATAACTCTGAAGTCCACCTCAGGAAGGTACAACTTGTTTTTATTTTCTTTACCTTAGTTGCTTGGACTCACCTTTTAGGTTTTATTTTCAAAACGCAAATATACAATATACAATAACTCTGGAACGCCAGATATGCACGTAAGTTTGTACACCCACAGCTTGCGGCGATACTCGTCAACGGGCATGCAAATTGTACTCAGGCACAAAAATTAACCGCCGTTCTCAGTCTTGTCCTCAACTTCATTTTAAATAAATGAAGCTTTGTTTAAATAAGTTGACGACCAACTTTTATTTTACTTCATTTTACTTTTTGTTTGAAATGGATTTTCTGAGCGAGATTTTGTCGTGGACGCATCAAATTTGACATACAAAGTTGTAATGAGTGGCAGAGGCGTCGGGAAAAAAACTGGAATTTAATTAAGTAGCTCGACGGTTAAACCAAAACAGTTTAAGAACAAAGTCGCACCATAAGGGAAAAACCCTTTGGGGTTGTAATAAATAAGAAAAGACAGTGTGATTATCTCTGCTGCCCACTAATAAGCGACTCTTGCCTTACTATAGTAGGTGATAGAACAGTAGGTACTTGTATATATGCATTGTGGTCGTTGTGGAATGCAATGCATCTACTGCGAAGCACCTAGCTGACCGCTGCACTGAACATCGAAGTTCAACATTCCTGGCGCTGTAGCTAGTGCTGGTTAACACTCGAGTCCTTTGAGTCCTCTTTGCTTTAAAATTAGAGAAACTCGTCAGTTTTTCAGATTCTAACATTTCAGTCGAAACTTGAGTTCTTTTCAATTTATTACTTTTATAAAGACTTGAGACGAATCATACAATAACGCCTAGTTTATTTACTGTTAATTTAGATAAAAGCTATAAAACGTTGACGGGGTCTTTATTCGGAGGCTCGAATCCTTTTGAGTTGAGCTTAAAAAGATTCAACACACTCGTGACTTAAGTCCCCGGCAAGCTCGCCGAATTTCACCTTCCCATGCAAACGGAGTTTCGTTTTCATTTTAAAAGTACGCTCGTGTTGGATTGTAACGAAACTTTGCATATACAATGACATGAGGTATATCTAGGTCTGTAATTAGTTTATAAAACAAACGAAATAGAGCAAAAACAAATTTTGTATGAAAAACTTAAATTCGCCGTATTTTTTTTATGGTATCTGAAGCTACATAAACTAATTACAGACATAGATATACCTTATCTTATTGTAAATACAAAGTTTCAGAGCAATCTAGTTAGTCGTTTTAAAATGAGAGCGTAATTACGTTTGTATGGAGAACCGAGCTTGCCGGGGACTCTTAAAGACTCGGAAGTTTTTTAAGCGCACTGGTAAAACCGAGTTGCATTCTTCAAATATAGACTCATAAGACTGGAGTTCCTACCAATACCAACACCAACTGTAGCTTGGGAACTGTTAACATACACCACAGTCGGTTTACTACGAGTAATAAACTATTCGGTAGGATCACAGTCTGAGCAACGCAACGGGAGAGAAATAGTTTAGGTGCTTGTCGTAAATCCATGTTATTTGACTCAATTTTTTCTTGATAGTAGTTAGATACTCGTACAGCATCAAAAGTAACGGATCAGACTGCGCGTCAAAAGTATCTATTCTATTATCTACCATTGTCTAATAGATTAACAAAAAGATAAGTACCTGTATGTAGAACAATTACTGGGACAGATATTTTAGAACACAAACTGTAGAGATGTATCTTTATTAGGAAAATAATTCCAAGGTGGCAGATACCTTTGGAGCATTGTTTCACCCGTTATTATTGATGCCTATACTTTACTAGATTACTCTATGGGTAAAAATCAACGTATGTACATAAACACTTTCAGACGTCGCCATATGCAAACAATTATATCATTTTGTCTCAACATGCATCAATGCAGCTCTTTCATTCTTATTTATTCTTACAAGGTGCACTTCAATGACTAATGTTTGGATGATTTTTATAAATTAAACCACATGAATTCGCCTATATCTACACGAAACGAACGATAAGGAAAAATAAAATCCCAATAAAACGGTTATTTACATACATATTTATAAAATAACATTATAATAATTAATGGATAGATTATCAGTTTCGATTACTAAAGTTCCATATTTCACAATTTATCACGCCCACAGTCCTAAAAATAGACATTGTAAAATACCGGTCACCCAATATTCCACTGAAGAAATGAAATCTGCCACCCAAGGCGTGACGGGCGAAATTTCACAAAAGGTATCCAATGTCGCGCTTAATTTAGGGAGCTCTGGATGTTTACTTCAATATTGGAAAACACTTCAATATTACTGTGACACAAATTAAGTATCGGAAAATTGTCTTTGTAATTCATCTTTATTGTTTTCATAACCAATTTAAGACGAACTTAACAAGTTTTGAGAACAAATCAAATTATTTTATTAAATATTTTGATTTGTGTTTTTTAAAGTAGTCACACTACTATATATAAATTAAAAACTGTAATTGATGCCACTGGAGTGCTTCGTCACTTTTTTTTAAATATATGACATCTATTACAGTTTTTAACGAACTTAACAATTCATGAGTCTGTTGTAATGTAAAGTACAATGAAACGTTAATAAATAAGTATAAATAAGTATAATTATTGTATATTACACGTGCTTAAGAGTCCCCGGCAAGCTCGGCCGAATTTCACCTTCCCATACAAACGGAGTTTCGTTCGCATAGTAGTTTTCGTAGTTTTCTACGTGCTGGATTGAAATGAATCTTTGCACATGCAATGACATGTGGTATACCTAGGTCTGTAATTAGTTTATATAGCTCTAGTATATAAAACAAACGAAATAAAGCAGACAAGTTTTGTATGAAAAACTTAAATTCGCTGTATTTTTTAACTATTGTATCTGAACCTACATAAACTAATTACAGACCTAGATATACCTTATCCTATTGTATGTACAAAGCTTCAGAGCAATCTAGGTAGTTATTTTAAAATGAGAGCGTATCTACGTATGTAGTATGTATGGAGAACCGAGCTTACTGGGGACTCTTAATAATGGCGATTTAAAAAATTAAAAAATACGACAACATTTTAAATAATTTATAATGATTAAAATTTTAAATGAGAACAGTTAGCAAAACGCTTATGCTATCGTCAAAGGGATACGCCTACCTGCAATAAAAGCGATATCGCACAACAAAAACAATAAATAAATTTAAGTATAACGTAGTTTGAGAACGCCATTCCGCAGATTGTCTTGTTCGAGACTTCGAGGGCAGGAAATTGTTTCTCGTCGGTCAGACGAGGGGAAAACAGGGGGTTGTTAGATATAAGAGACGCTAAGTGAGAATACTGATTATTGCAATTATAAAATTAAACAAATATCTATATAAGTATTACTTTTAAGCGCTCTTGTCGATAAGGACACAACGAAGTCCCTGGCGCTGGGTTCAGCGGGTTAAAAGTTACTGGAAACGCTACTCATTAACCTTAAAGTTTAATTTGTTTTATATTTATTTGGGGCATCAACAGCAGTAGGTACAGGCGCCATCAGATATATTGAAGCGGCCAAGGTGCTCACAAATATCTGAACACGCCTCTATTGTCAAGGCGTTAAGTGCATGTTCAGATAATTTTTGAGCACCTCGGCCGCTTCGATATATCGGATGGCGACTGTCCAACAAGTAATACATGGAAACAAGAGATTACAAAAAATAGAAGATTGGTTTAGATTGGATTAACGTAATGTCACAGTGCTGCACGTACCCTCTCCCTACAGCAATAGATGTATTCCAAGCAAGGCTGTTAAATACTAGGAAGTTTACCTTAGTTGTTGCGTGCTGTTGGAGGATACATATAGCTGGTCGAGCAAATGTTGTCAGTATAAAAAGGCGCGAAATTTCTATGGGACGATAACCCTTTGCGCCTACATATTTTAAATTTGCCGCCTTTTCTCTACTGACAAGATTTGCTTTATTCTTAAACACTTTATTGTGAAGGCACATATTAAAATGCACTGATAGCAGAAGCTAAAGTGCCAAGGCAAACTCAGGGAAATAATTTTCTAGGAAATTTCACAGTCGTCTAGACATGCCTTGGCATCCTTATGCCGCGGCAGCCTGCATTGTCATATAAACTGCGAACTTCATATTATGTTCCTAACATTATTATTTGTCTCCGAAATACCTTGCAGGCGTATTGGAATACGTATAATATGATAAAAAAATATGAAGGAAATGTCGTAGAAATTAGAGTCGGCCGGACATTTCCCAGCCCTATTTCTCTTTACCCTAGAATTTTTAGCTAGCTCGACTAATACTAACTATACAACTACATTTACAGATTTTACCTAATTAACTATATTTACAGTAAGAAGTGTAAGCAAACCTTACGCTATTAACTATATTTACAGACAAATAACAAAGTTGCATGCTATGCCAAAACAGTGCAATCGAAAGATAGAAACCAATATAAGCATAGGACCTCAGAAGTACCTATATATTATGTATTGAGATAAATTTTGCTTAGAAATACAACGCAAATTTTAAACATACAAAATAATTCGGCCCGCAATGTAAAGCAACACACAAAGATACCAACTTTTTAAAGTCAACACTTGTTGGCAGTTACTGTAAAAAGCTCGTATCTCGTAATATCATGTCATATTATGTCTCGTAATGTTACATTGCTGCTCGGTAATTTAAAAAAAATATTACGGGGTCATAATTATGACTAATTATGGGTTATGATTACTATAATTAATTATTACACTTAATTAATTGTAATTTTAAAAAAAACTTCTTAATTAATAATTACACGGATAAATTCTATCCTCATTATTCGTAAAAATTTACGGGCCTGATTTAGTTAAATTATGTTTTATCCCTTTCTTACAAATACATAAGTCAAAATGACAGATAAAGACAAACGATTCATAGCTAATTCAGGCCAGTAACGCGTTTATGAATAACGCCATACATCTGGTTTAATTTATTGCCCGTATTGGATTTACACACTGTATATTTTCTAAAACGTGCGTCCAAAGGGCCTACCGCGGATATTGAAAATTGAGCTTTCGTTATCATCTGTCTAAGATACACTAAATACAATGAGTATAAGATCAGAAACTAAAGATACTAAGAACTATAGTCATTGTTGCTTCTCAAGTATAAATAGGTATAACTTCCCACACAGAAGTCTAATTCTACGTAGGCGGAGCACGCGAATTAAATATATTATCTAAAAACACGCTGTGACGGTAAGTAAAGATGTCAAGTAAAAAATGTTGAAGTTTTCAGGCGACAGTCAGAAAATCTTTACAACGTACGTACATTCTGGGTTGTTAATAGTAGATTGTGTCACAAGGGAGCAAAATGACATATTTACGGCGAGGGCGTACAATAGAATCCTAAACGAAGCGAAGCGTTGTGAGTGATTCAAGTGTGTTACGCCCAAGATGGAAATAATTTTGCTACCATGTGACACTACTTTTCACATCACCTATAAGGAAATTATGATGTTTAAAAATAGTGTTACTTTGATCCCTCCTAGCAGGGAAGAAAAGTGCCACTTTGATCCCTCCTAGCAGGGAAGAAAAAGCCGTTTTTCGAATTGGTAATGTGAAAAATATCTTTCGGTTTAAGAGTCCCCGGCAAGCTCGGCCGAATTTCACCTTCCCATACAAACGGATTTAGTTCTCATTTTAAAACTACGTGTTGGATTGTAATGAAACTTTGCACATACAATGACGTGAGGTATATCTAGGTCTGTAATTAGTTTATATAGCTCCAGTATATAAAACAAACGAAATAGAGCAAAAACTAGTTTTAAAATGTGAAAAACTTAAATTCGCTGTATTTTTTTTATAAATTATATCTTAAACACCTATCAAATCTGTAACTTCAAATATTTACGTTACCGTACTCGTTTCGTTCCGCCAATCTCGCCATCGAGAAACGTTTGGCAGTTTAGTTCCACAAACGACACCACCCCAGCCTATCCATATGCAAGCTTACCCTAAACCTAACAAAACTTGACCCTCGCAATCGTAACAACTATACGTAGTATAAGGTCAGACTTACCCTGGTCAGCTTGTGCCGAAGTTAGCGTGGCGAACAACGGCCCCAGTAACGCGCGACCCGCTGAGCAATTTGCTTTCTATATCCCCCTGAATAGACCATTTGCCAACACCATGAATTGCCCTCCAGGGCGTACGGTCCGGAATTTCTTATTGTACTTTTTTGCCGAAGCCTAACTAAAAATAGCAGATTGCTAGTGGTATGTCAAATTGGATGTCGGTTACGCCTTTTTTCCCAACTGATTAAAATGACTTTTTAATTTATTATGTATACTTGAAGGTATCACACCGTAATCGGATGTACCTAATATTTCTAGATGAGAACTAAGTACCTAATGGTGCTCCCACATTGGCTGTTATAAAATACAAATATAATTAGTTTATTTCCAAAAAAAACATAACATCTTGTGACAGGGACAGCATGATATCATTAATAGTGTTTTATTATGTTGTTCCTGTCACATGATGTTATATAACATTCTATAACAGCCAATGTCGGAGAACCATAACATAAAGAAAGTCGATTTAAAACAAAACATATTCCCCGCAAAAGTTATGTTTCGACTGTTTATATTTACATAACTTCCACTTATCATTTATGAATCATCCAAGCTTTGCTAAATTGGCTAAGTATACCTAGTAATACAATTTTGACAAAAAAAGGAACACAATCACATTCTTACGTAAACAATAATTATAGGTACCTACACAAAAATAATCCAATCATCGTGACATAGCGCGATGTAGTTACGGGTAATTGGTACAAACACTCATACTAGTATCTACTTATTAAATACAATGATTTGATTAATTACTTAACGCCCAATCATAATGATTTTTATTGTAGAAGGTTATTTGGGACACTTTATCTAGTTTCAATACCTAGGTAATAAATAGGTATTTACTGATAGCATAGACATAGAGTAATTTATACTAGAGCGGTACTGTCATAGTAAATTTATACTAGAGCGGTACTGTCATAGTAAATTTATACTAGAGCGGTACTGTCATAGTAAATTTTGTAACCCCAGTAAATTCACTGCCATCTGTCGACACACTTTAAAACTAAAAATTAAGGTTTATAAAAATACGATAAAATGTATTTAAATATGGATAAATGATTTTTTTATTTGCATTAATTATTTTTATGATTTTGACCCATGTTCTTTCACTGATATGCGTTAAAATTGTTTAATAACAAACGAAACCGTCAACGCCATCTATACGACAGTAGGCCAAAGCTAGTAGCGCCCTCTGAACGAGAATCAAATTTTCTTGATTTTCGAGGCACGTTTTTTCCTTAGACTGTATCCATCTATTACGGAGTTATATCTATCTTTGCTTATAGGTATAGGAATAGGGCTAGACCAAGCTAAGTTGGCAGTGATTATGATAGCCCAGACGGCGCAAGACGTGTTATTTAAACGTCATATAAGCAATCTCATAGAATTTTGACATTTAAAATAACACGTGCACTGTCTGAGCTATCAAAATCGCTGCTTGCTTAGTTTGGTCTACCTCTAGATATAATCAAATCATCGTGGCACAGCACAATATTGTGAATTTGTATAAATACTTATTTGCGGTTATTTGTTTAGCAATTATTTGGGACTAATGGGACTTAATCTAGCGAGCAGGAACATCGATTTCGATATTTGTGGCTGTAATGCAGTCGTCAGTAATGTCGCGCTGCAATACTACTGCAGTATTGCTGCCGACTAAGATACCTGCTGCCGCAAATGTCAAATTGGTATAAATATTCTCGATAAAAATGACCTTTTTGACGTTTCCTGCAGCAATGCAGTCTACTGGATTACTGCAGCAGTATTGCAATGGTACATTACTGCTGACTTGTCGCAAATATCAAAATTGATGTTACTGCCCGGATATTTAACGTTGTGGCAGTAATATCGCGCCGCAATTCTGCAGCAGTAATGTTGGTGTAGTCTAAATCCGAAAGGTACGGTCGGTTCGGTGCCCCAACTTAAGTACCCAAGTCGCCATACTAATTGTATAGAAAAGTGGATACTTATGTTAGGGAAACCGACTTTACCATTTGAATTTAGCAATGTAATGGTTAGAACATTAAAGTAATTTATGTTATGTGAATTGAGGTTTGTCTTGTCACTTGTCATTGTGTGAGTGTAAATTTATGTATCCACTTTTTTATGTGATGGTCAGCAACAGCAAACGAGCAGATGAGCCGCCTGATGGGACTTTGACCTGAAATGATAATATAACAGTGAAAAGGGTAGCCGTTGGTACTATGTATCATTTTAACATCATGTTTGACAAGGTAAACAATAAACTAATTCTTATTCTTATTCAATCTTTATTGCACATACAAAACAGACAAAAATCTGTCTTCTCCACCAGACCTCTGTAGTCAGTACTTTTTTTGGACTTTTTGTTATAATTTTAGGACTGAAATGGGACCTTGCGGCCTAGCCAAGGTGACGATCGCTTGCGCTTCGCCATCGAATCGCTTTGTGTCTCTCTGTCACTCTTCCATATTAGTGCGACAGTGACAGTTGCGTTTCGTTCGCTACGTGCGTAGCGTTAGCGATTTGCATGTTGTCTACGGGGCCTGATCATGTGCACTTACTTTTATTATTTAGCCTTTCAAGCCAAGTTCAAGTTTCATTTCCTGTTTCTGGCTTAAACTTATGAGTGATAATCATGTTAGTTAAATCAATATAAAACACACTTATTATTTTAGGATTAGAAATAACTGTAAAACTAAGTATTTATGAGGTTTTAGGTATACTTACCTACAAACGCTAAATATTCTATCTTTATCATTATCATTCATTGAAACGTACCTACACTAAATTGAGTACTGAGTATGAGTAGACTGTTTAAATGGCTCGATTGTGTAAAATGTGCCATTTCATAACTACTCCGAAACACTATCATAACTCCAAACACAATCACACAAAAACAAGTAAAATATATTTACCATTCCAGAGCCTCAAAACAACATTAATTCGCAAATCAAACTTTTCGACACGGCGTTATTACCGCCTTTGATGCTTATTCAGAAACGCCAAATATGATACCAATTTAGAAGCAATAGGTACCTATCTTCCAATTATGAACAACGTTTAACCTCCTAAGTCACGATGTCGTTTTAAAAGGACAAAATCAAATCGAATTTTGAACTAACAGAATAAAAGAAAGTTCTAAATTCAAAGCTGTAAAGATGACACTTGGACTTAGGAGGCTAAAGCTAAGGAGGCCAGTCTCTTGTTAGAATCGACCTCCTGGATACCGTCCGGCGAATGCACCCGGAAAGATTGGGTAATATAGCTATGAAATAGGTAGGTAAGTATACACCAAGGTGACCCACAATGGGCCCTGATGGCCAGGGAAAAGAGCAAAGATTGATCTAAAAGTAGATGGCGGGATGATCTAGACGCTTTTGCAGCGACACTGTGTTCAATTAATTAAAAGAGTCCTTTGTCTAGCAGTGGTAAACTATTTAGACTATGGTTCCGATCCTGCCTTTTGGCTACGGAACCCTAAAAACATCTGTGGGTCACGTCATGAAAGTAAGCACAACCTACCAAGTCTACCAACCAGTTTAATATTATTATCATTCTCCGAATGTCCCCTCATATCCCGCGTGAGGCAAATTATTTACATTAACACAGGAGAAACTTTCATTATGATTGTACGTGATCGCAATATTCATTCAGTCTGTATTTAGATTTGGGCCATTGTTGCAAAAACGGTGGCGGAATAAATAAAATGGCCCACGACGTAAATACGAGATCTGAAGCCTTGTTGTTTATCCGATTGACAGGCGTATTTTGATTTTAATAACAGGTTAAAAATTAGATCTCGATTAGATATTTATTTTATTTTATTAATTTTAGGCACAGTAACAACATCCAAATTACAATAAAAAAAACAAGAATCACATGGTTATCGTGGTAAATTTGTACATCGATAACAACCGTGCACAACATTTAAATGTACTCATCAACTTTACTTAACTAATTATTGTAAGACAGATTTAACTCTATGCTTAAATGTAACAGGGCTGTAGTGGAAAATGTCGAGATCTTTGTTGGTTTCGTTTCGTTGATATGGATCTGATCTATCAATTATGGGATAACCAATTGCATAACTATGTCACATGTTTATCATCTATTAATTTTAAGATTGTATTGTTTCAAATAAATTATTTTCATTCATTCATTCATTCAGATCCATATCTAATCCAGATCAAATTTTTAACCTATTATTGATATCAGAATACACCTGTGAGGTAATAAATAAGAAAGTTATTCAATAAGGTGATAAACCAGATGAATATAATATTCTTATGCTAAGCTAATTATTAATATATGCCACCTGTAGATTGCTCAAGATTGTAAACATTATAATTTAACAGTTTCCTTCTTTTTAAAGTCAGTGTAAATTGAGAGATTTTAAAAAACACAGAATTTTAAAACTTTAAATAAATTACACGTGTCTTGCCTGTATTGTAACATAACCAACGTAACATTTCATTCCAAAATTTTAAAATCATTCGTTTACGAATAAAACCCACCCTTATCACGCAATTTCAATAATTTCCCCAATTATAGGCAATTTTGCTGAACATTTTTACACAATTCCCTTCGGAATTCAGTCGTAAATATACTTCAGGAACGTATTGTAACTTCACCCATTTGCATCAACGATTCATCAACAACCAAACTAACTTTTATACCCTCGTATTACCAAATTAATCATGCTACAAATGTGAACCTTGACGTCCTTAATTTAGAGTTTTATTTACATCAATAATTAGGCAGTCCGACAGGCTGTTACAAGTTACCTTCACCATTTGATATTATGTACACGTCCGGACGTTTTCGACACTTTATTGTGTCACAGTGTCAGTTTTCCGGCATAAATATTTGCGTCGATGGCAGCCGCTTTCATATGCAAATTCTTTTGGGCCATTAATTCGCGAGGGGCCGTAATATAATGCAATAATAAAAGCGATTTAGTGCAGTTTCCACCCTTTCGAGCGCTCTCGAGTGCTTACATACGCAATATTTCTGATTATGCCGCCATATTTCATTTCCTATCTCGGATTTATCCGGCGAGTTTTGGGGTATGCGGTGCAGTCAAATTCCAATTAATCCTGAACGCTTTTTAAAAACAAAAGAAAAATTGGTATAGTTTAGGTAATTTTGGAACGCAGTTTAAGCCAACTTATATGCGTTTGATAAACTTATAGATATAGCCCAGTAAATCGTCTGCGTGGAATGATGATGAAGTCTTATTATCTGTACTAAATATTATATTTAGTTAATGTAGTTTTAAGGATAATTGCCATACCCTACCATACCAGGGTGTCATGTGATCTTTGTCCATTGTAACATCTATTGTATTGTACCATGGTTTGCAATAAACGATTTCTTACTTACTTAAAAACATTCTACTTACGTCCTTTCCCTAGCCCCAGACTATTTCCGTACCAAATTTCTGAAATTTCATCTAAATCGGTTCAGAGGTTCAAGCATGATGAGGTAATATTAAATTTTCAGTAACTTAATTGAAGAATCAAAGCCAATTGAAATAATATTTATTTTAGTGTAAAACACCTAATGTTAAAACTAGCAAAACACGATTTGTCAACGCCAGATCGCATTGCAAAATAACATTTATGATTTGATACCTACTTCCGAATCGTTTTATGTACAGAATGCGTGAGTACGTGTCGCACTTGCCCAGTAACTTTGTATTTCAGACTCCAACTTAAGCTTTATGATGGAACGATCTCTTTCATCTGCTTCACATTATTCGAAGGCTGAATTCCCGCCAGATTAGGAATTCGCACTATTTGATGGAGACTGCCCAATTCGACTTTAAGATACGTCAAAAATTACTTATAGATACGATATGGATCAGATATGTCAGTATCAAAAATGACGTTTCTTCAAACAAAGACGTCACTTTTGACACTAACATATCTAATCCATATCGTATCTATGCGTAATATTTGACGTATATATCTTAAAGTTCGAATCGGGCCGAGGCACGTAATAATATCGTGGGCATTTTATCTCTCGAATCAACAAAAAAACCGTAGAGATAATGCTGATAATGGGACAAAACTACTAATTCTCATGTTGAATAATGAAAAATTGAAAATGTGTCGCTATAATACCGTTTTATGAAAATTACGATACAAAGTCACCGCCGTTCAGTTTTGTCTTAAAACAGAAATAGTGAACTTTAGAATTTTGCTGTATTGTATGAATAGAATACCTACAGCTAAATTCTGAGGTTGTATTAATAGATGGCGAACGAATGTTTTTAGGGTTCCGTACCCAAAGGGTAAAAACGGGACCCTATTACTAAGACTCCGCTGTCCGTCTGTCCGTCTGTCCGTCTTTCTGTCTGTCACCAGGCTGTATCTCATTAACCGTGATAGCTAGTCAGGTGAAATTTTCACAGATGATGTATTTTTATTGCCGCTATAACAACAAATATTAAAAAGTACGGAACCCTCGGTGCGCGAATCCGACTCGCACTTGGCCGGGTTTTTTTTTAAATATAGACAAACGAAACGTCTTCATTCTCATATGTCACTGAAAATCAAATGTCGTGCGGTTTATATTAAAAAAACATAGTGAATTGACGCTTTGTATCGATAACTGTTTTAATATCTATGGATACTATATAGAATAGAGACCCACTTGAGTTTTGACAGCTGTTCCAAATTGAAACTCATAATCTTACCTAAATCTATAATGTAAAACATTAAAGTACAACAAATTTTACCTCCTACCACAGATAAGAAAGTTCTCATAGTAAAATTGGTTGTAATAATACTGGCACACACTTTTTTTTCGGAGCGATTATTTCCGAATAAATTAACTTAATCAAAAATGGTTTTTGGAGACCTTTATTTTTTTTGAAAGACATATCCAACGATACTCCACACTATTCGGTCGAAGCGAAAAAAAAAAAAATTTGTATGGGGGGTACCTTAACAAAACCGTTTTGTGGCAATGCATGATTTATGTATCCATGCCAAATTGCAGCTTTCTAGCACTACGTAACAATAACGGAGCAAAGCCTCGGACAGCCGGACATGGCGAAACTAAATGGGTTTCTAGGTGACTTACGAAACCCTAAAAACCGAAACTTTGCGTTCACTACCACCTTAACACTATTGGGTCCCAAAGCCATCAGACGGACGCAGTAGTTACTCATACAGTGAGAGCCATGTCAATTATATATGCTCCGTTTCCGCTCCGCTTCGCGTTCGCGTGTTGTTCGCCTATATGTAAGACGCAGCGTAAGCGGCTA
Organism: Cydia strobilella; assembly: GCF_947568885.1. NCBI lineage: Eukaryota > Metazoa > Arthropoda > Insecta > Lepidoptera > Tortricidae > Cydia > Cydia strobilella. The sequence continues at coordinate 13,829,502 of NC_086051.1, read as the reverse complement.
AACCGTTAACCCAGTGTCAAATAGTACTGGTAACCATGGTAACTCCAGGTTTAACCGGTTAACCCCGGGTTATTGGGATGGTGCAACCGACCCTAAGCCAATACACTACCTCGGAAATTTGTATTATTCGAGTTTTCTCCGTAAAACAGCGTGTTTTAGATGGAAAATGAAGTGTGTTAATTTTTTGCTAAAAGCATGTAACAAGAGTCAATATTGTCGTGAACAAGATATTGGGCTTAAGTAACTTGGAGGGAAACTGAAGTGTTTGCCGATATTTGATAGGTACCTACTTGTTTTATGAGTAGGAGGGCTTATATTTCGTCATCATTGTTGCTATCAATAGTAGATTGTGTCACAAGGAAGCAAAACTATACATCGTAGGTACATTGAATCCTAAACGAAGCGAAGGATTCTATTAAAAAAATCCCGAAAGTAGCGAGGGAAAACTAAGGAAAAATATTGCTACTATGTGTCACATACTTCTTTTCACATAACCTATGAGGTAATTGTAAAAAAATATTTTTAAGGTAAAAAAATAATGTGCAAAAAAATTTTTAAATAGTGTCCTAGAACACAAAAGTGTTACTTTGATCCCTCCTAGCAGGGAAGAAAAGTGCCACTTTGATCCCTCCTAGCAGGGAAGAAAAAACCTTTTTTCGAATTGGTCATGTGAGAAAATGTTTCAGACTAACGTAAAGGAATATTATTAATAGACCATCAGTAATAAATAAATCACCAGAAAAACATTGTTTTTTTTCCTTACACAATAAGTACAAATGGTGGCCTTAATGCCAAAAAAATGTACCTAGGGATAAAATAGAAAAATAACATAGTTAAAAAATCATAGCATCTCTAGAGTATTTGAAAATATAACATTGTTTTGTTACTAATTTAGTTTCGGACCGTCATAATTTTATTAATATGTTACTCACATTACACGTCTGTGTCTTGATAAAACGAGTACATTTTCCATTTTTTCCTTTATTTCAAACATTGTTTTAAAACACATTTTCTATTATTGTCTAAAATTTCATAACCTTACAGGACTGAACAAAATGTCACAAGACTTCATAACACACTATTACAATACAAAAATGCTGATAGTACCGAACAGAAATTGCGCTCCAGGAATTTCCCGACGCTTTAAGAGAGGTTCGGAAAAATCTGGCTCGCCTAGGGCGGGCCGGCAAGCAAATTGAAATATTGAGTGCGCTCTTCACCGCTAGACGCGACTAATATAATGCACTAAGCTACGGTAGGTACTACATATAGCTTCACGATGTACCAAAATATTGTCAAGTAATTTAAGACTTTATTTAAGAATGGTTATTTATTTCTCCGGGTATTTCTAAATTAACGTTACGCGATCTTTTAGCTGTTCGAGATACGGAAAAATCTGGCTCGCCTCGGGCGGGCCGGCAAGCAAATTGAAATATTGAGTGCGCTCTTGGCCGCTAGACGCGACTAATGCACTCGCTACGGTAGGTACAGTCGCCATCAGATATATCGGAGCGGCCGAGGTGCTCAAAAATATCTGAAGACGCACCTAGCGCCTTGACAATAGAGGCGTGTTTAGATATTTGTGAGCACCTTGGCCGCTCCGATATATCTGATGGCGACTGTACTACACATAACTTCACGATCTACCAAAATATTATCAAGTGAGGAGAGTCTTCTCAAAAACTGCATGCATAATATCATAAATAACTTGAGGAGAGTGCTTATTTTTTTATGGTGTTCATAGAGAAATAAGCCCTTTTGAAAAGTTTCCTCAAGTCATTTATGATAATTATTATTTGAAAACTTGCATAATTTTATCTATTTCTTATGGCAGTTATTTGGAAACAAACGTTACGCGATCGCGTAAAGTCGTTACAGAACTAGCTTAGATCATTATAGGTATTTTAAAACTTTTTTTTTCCTGGCATTGCGAACGTAACGTTACGTTCTTAGTCACGTGAATACTGGCAGACTAAGAACCAACATAATTTAGCTACGCCAGTTTTTCGAACTAACTGCACTCGGTCTTAATTATCTACTTGGTTATGATTAGGTATTATACCTATTCGGTTTGACGATCGATGTTATTTCACGCTGACCCTGATGATCACTGGATTACAGTCATATCCTTATCTCATCTCTTATCATCAATATCATCATACTACGATAGAACCCGATTATTTAGGTCCTGTTTGTGTGAAAATTGTAAAAGTGTAAATCATACATCTACGGTTAGATACGTATGTACATACATTTTAAATACTTATCTCACTCCTACCTAACTTGCTTAAGAAGCCATAATAACGCAATTTATATAATTAGTTAAACTACCAACTATAGTTAAACTGTTAAACTACGAACTAATACTAACTATAGTTCGTTTTTTTTAGCATTAGAGAAAAGGTAAGCGACCTTGACGTGTCTTTTTATTAAAAATCACTTTTGAAACATAAGTCACAGCAAATATGTTGCATTTATAAATCATACACGATCTTTTACATTCTTTTGCTTTCATAAATAATATAAACTAAACTTTTTAAAAGCGTTTTTCTTTATTATCAATAAAACGACACGTCAAGCTTGTTTACCTTTTTTCTAATGTTAAAAAAACAAACTATAGTTACCTATATGTATTTCATTATCTTGGATTAAGCCAGCGTGCGCTTTTATTAAAAACACTTTTATTAAAAACAGAAGCTTCACAAAGCTAACTAGAATTTTACTTACCTACCTAGAGTTAGACCAAGATAAGTCTGCTGTAAATTTTGATAGCCCAGACTGTGCAAGTGTTATTTTAAACGTCACGCTTCTATGAAATTATGACGTATAAATACCACTTGCACAGTGTGCTGTCAAAATCGTCGCAGTTATCCGTCAAAATATGAAAAATCCATTAGCGGACATAATCCCCATTTTCCGGTCTGCATGCGTAAACTCGCAGAAGTGGGGCGATGTCATCCACTCTTGCACTGTTCAAACGTTCGTGCAACATATATATGTTAGGAATTTAAAGGTCATCTTATATTGGTTCCCTCGACACATCGATTCGCCCGCACTCGTCCAACCATTACAATGGGGAAGCACGACCTGGATCGGATATCGACTGACCTTGCGATACAGGGTTAGCGCAAACATCGAAACTCGAAAATTATCGGCGTCCCGGTCACTCGAATATTGCAAGAGTAAGATAGACATAGATTTTATTCGAATTCAGATTTTCGTGTTAGCCGTCCTGATTTTCATAATCCCCGATGGAAACGCGGCGGATACGGTCCATAATCCATTTCCGTTGACATAAAATAAGCCCTGAGACTTCTCATCAACATAAACACTTGTTCATGTTGACGATAGTAATAATAAAAAATTGTAACAACTAACTTAGCGGTTACACTCACGTGTTTTATACCAGGGACCGGCCCGCTATCCCTTATCGGGGTTTTATAAGGGTATTGCATAAGGCTTAACTCACCATATCCTTTGCCAGACGAAACCCTTTGTTTTGGTTTTAAAAACCCTTATATAAAGCTACCACATTTGAGTAATCGGTAGCCTAAATCCCCTACAAAACCCTTATCATCCGCTCACCAACACCTTGCATATTGCTTATAAGGGTTAGCCTTATAAAGGGCTTCCCTTTTAGCATATAAGCGTGCTAATTTAAGTCTACCTTGTTCATAAAGCACACATTACTTCGAATCCGAGCGATCATCAGCGGCGACGGCGGCGTTCTTTGACTAGGCAAGTATTTTCTTTCCTTTTCATACACTACCGTAGATATATACTACTAATCCTGCCTCTTTCACGCAAAGGGAAACCTTTATAAAAAGCGCTTAAAGATAAGGGTAACCCTTATTAAGAGCTAGCCTTATTTTTGGTTAGCTTTTCGGTAAGGGTTAGTCAAAGGTAAGGGTATGAATGGGCTTGCAGCTCAAAAGGGAAAGTCTTTCAATGTGTTAGCCGTGTTTAAGTGTCGCCCATTAAAAGGGTTTTATCGCGGAAAGGGTTGTCCGGTCCCTGTTTTATACACGCGCGACGCGGCGCGCCGCAGTACGTGACGCCCATCCGTCGTGACCGCTACTCACTCAGACACTGTTAGTGCTTGAAAATGGAGACCTAGGCTCTCCGAAACTTGTCGCGCGAGTGACTAAAAACACGTGAGTGTAACCGCTAAGTTAGTTAAGTTAATATGTCTCACGATAGTTTAAATTCAAAAAATTGTAACTCAAAAGGTATTGCTAGGTACTTGCTTCGCAGCATTTTATAGGCATTACACAAATACACACATAGTGCATTTATGATCCTGCGTTTTTGTAAACACTTCAAAATCATTGATCAAAATTAGTTTGAACTGCAGACACCGTTAATGAGGATTATTGAAATTCCTTTTAAGTCTCCGGCAAGTTCGGCCGAATTTCATCGTCCCATACAAATGGAGTTTCGTTCTCATTTTAAAACTACGTGTTGGATTGTAATGAAATTTTGCACATACAATGACATAAGGTATATCTAGGTCTGTAACTAGTTTATATAGCTCCAGTTTATAAAACAAACGAAACAGAGCAAAAACAAGTTTTGTATGAAAAACTTAAATTAGCTGTATTTTTTTAGCTATGGTATCTGAAGCTACATAAACTACTAATTACAGATATAGATATACCTTATCCTTTTGTAAGTTCTTTATATTACAAAGTTTCAGAGTAAACTATCTTCTCGTTTTAAAATGAGAGCGTAACTACGTTTGTATGGAGAACCGAGCTTGCCGGGGACCCTTAATTAAGTTTCAATAGTGGAAGTTGTGAAGAATTTAATTATATCTGCTTAAAGTATTTTGCAATCAGTTGCATACCCTTTGCCTTTGTCTACGTATCTTGTATTTGACTGTTCATGAGGCAGGCGTGTTCTGATTGTAATAACAAGTTAATGAATTTGATCTGGCTTTGTTATGGATATGATCCGTCAGTGTCAAAATTAAAGGCGAAAAAAATAAATGTCACTTCTGACTCTGACAGATGATAACGCATCAATATCGAATTCATGTGTTACCTAGGAGGATATAACCAACGGAGACGCCTTGTCTGGAATACGCTGTACAAAAAAGTCTGCCAATTTTTGCGGGGGAGGGGAACGTCAAATGTATACGTAACGTCAAAATAGCCAGGTCAGATAAACGTCAGTCGATAAATTGTGTATGACCATTGGCCGAGTATTTTCGACAGAGGGAAACGCCTGTTAATGGCTACTCCGTTTGGTTATATCCTCCTAGGTTATTACAATGAGAATAACTCGGCATATACTTATCAAGAAACTATAGACTCTTATTTTGTTTTTTGTATTACTGTGTTACGTTGTTTAACTAAATATTTAAAATGTGACGTTTTAAACCAAAAGGTACCACATTGTCAGTTGTCGATAAGGTTGATTTTAAATTGAAGTTATATGGATATAGCGCCTTATTGACAACCGACAATAAGTACCCTTTTTATTGAGAATGGCACAAATTATAGTTTTTTAAAATTAATAAACGAATAAAAATAGAGAAATACTAACAACCTCGCTAACTTTTAATGAAATAATCTGCCATCTGGACTTAACTAGCGGAAAGAGTAAGAATTCTAAATATCACTTCTATATTAAGTTTTTATCGATTTTACAGTTATCGCATACTTTGTACCTACTTTAAAGGGAAAATTTGGCATATTGGCCTCTACAAATGTCGCCGATAAACGGATGCGATTTGCGTTTCATTGCGGCATTTGATCGATTGATTGATTTCGTTGCACCTATACTTAGCCGGCAATGACTTTAATTACGGCTGCAGTATAGCAGTGCGAAATTACTGCAATATTTACAGGAACATCACAGCAATATTTGCGGCAGTATACGGCAGTAACGTCACACTACTATACTGCACCTGTAATAGACAGGCAGGCAATTAGACCACAGACATTTTTTTTTTTGAGAATGACCGACACGACAAACGCGTTTTATTTCGTATATTATCCAGAACCTAGAAGCGCTGGTGGCCTAGCGGTAAGAGCGTGCGACTTTCAATCCGGAGGTCGCGGGTCCAAATACTTGTTTTATGACCTGATATTTTTTTTAGATAAATTAATAATTTGCTACATACAATACAATAAAAAATATAATAATAAAATGTTATGAGTAAGCTATTGATATGATGTGCCCTTACAGGGTCCATGTGAGACATTGTATATTATAATTTACATCTATACTGTACCATGGTTGCAATAAAGAATTATGAATTATGAACCTCGGCTAGTACCAATGAGATTTTCGGAACTCATGTACGAAATATCATTTGATATTTACCAGTCGCTTTTCGGACCCAATAAGGCTCCCATGAGCCGTGGCAAAATGCCGGGATAACGCGAGGAAGATGATATTATCTAGTTTTCAACGTTTTAAGTCGATGATTGTTTTACTGAGCATTAACATCCATTTTGACAGAAAAAAATCTATAGGTATCCTCCAATCTTTAGAAAAACCCCGTTTGTAAGGGACAACGGTAGACAATTTCGTGAAATAAACTGAAATAAATGTCATATACTAGAAAAAAAAATTTAGTAATTTCGTGGAGTGCTGCAATCCTGAAAATGTTCACTTCTGAGTACAAAGTATAACTAAGAACATCTAAGAAGTCGATCAAAAGTAGCACCATCGCATGCAAGTAATTAACCCTGCTATAAAAGACCGTCTAACTTTCGCAAACTTACGGAAACGAAGTTGCCCCTCGTTAGAGAAAGTCGCCCCGCTTAATAACTAACCTATTCAATAAGGTTGCATATGCTTCAGTATCATGAGTTTGTGACTAGTTAAGAGGAAAGGGGACGGCCGCTTCTCCATACAAACGTAGTCCCCATTTTCCTCCCTGGATATTGACATTATTATGGAAAATATTTTTACATAATTTGAAGTCAATTAACCTACGTTTGACTTTTTCGATTTTTTGATAATTGTAAAAATTAGGAGCGAAAATCAGTTGTCATACAATTTCTTAATATTAATTAAAAAATCGATAAGCGTAGGGACATAGCTGTCGTTGATATACAACACTGTGTCAACATATTCAAGTGAAACTTCTAATGCGACTTTCAACAAGGTTGCGTTAAACGTTTAACGCTACCATAGATAATATAATTTTATACTCTATTATTAACTCACTAAAGTTAACTTTCGCTGGACCAGCACGGTGTCTCTTATATCTCTCTCTCTCTCTCTCTCTCTCTCTGTATGTGTGTGTGTGTCTGTCTCTCTGTGTGTATACTTGTTTGAATATATATACATGTACCAGGCGAACATAACTATGAAGGAGGTTTACGCTAAAATTTTTATAAATTATCAAACTTCGAAACAACTTATGAATTTATCAGCCATCATTTGATATTTTAATGAAGTACGATTACCGACTTCAACGATTGAGAAATTTACCTCCATGTAATTAGATAACATATTCACTTCAAGAAACACGACATTACTATATCCATATTTGAAATCTACGAGGATATCTATCAGTTTTTAATATAACTTTCCAGTCTCCTTCACAGGACGTCGAAATGAAATATCGCATTCCTCATCCATTTCCCTTTAGGCACCGAGCAGTTTGATTTCCGGTCCACGTCTAGATCACATGATGGGATTACATTACTCTCGCATCTATATAACAAAGTTTGCTCATTCAAGCAAATTGTTGTATTCACTTCACATAAAAGGGTTGTTTACTGTACACTGGAATCGCCTTTTTCGTAAAATTTACACGTAATATTTTACCAAAGGAAGTGTATAGGGCAAAGGCCGTCATTATTTGAATAAAACGGGCTTCCGAATGGCGGGAAGGCTATAGATTGACCTTTCCGGTGCAAACAATGTTTCAGGACGCTCCCTGATTCATGGAAAAATAAATTCACTTTTCCGAGGGAATTATGACGGAAAAACATGTAGCGAAAAATATAATACGACGATCTCAGATTATAAAAAGCCTTTAGGGAACTATCGGAGCGTGAAAATCTGCCGGAGATTTGTAAGAGCGGCACCAGTGTTGGTTAGGTACTCTTTTGAGTCATTTGCTTTAAAGGTCGACTCAGTTTTTCAAAACTGAGTCGAAAGTTATGTTCTTTTCGACTGAGATTTGAGCTTTTTTCAGATGTCACAATTTATTTACAAAAAATAGACAATTTGATGTTTTTACATAAATTCTTGAGTTACGTATGTGCACAAATTATACAATAACGCCTATTTTCTTTACTGTTAACTTATGAAACCTTTTAAATTGTTGAAAAGTCGGAGGTGGCGCTTAAAAAACTCAACAAACGATTCGATTCTGGACTTAAGACTCGGAAGTTTTTTAAGCGCAGTCTCATAAAAACGAGTCGAATTCTTCAAAACACTTGAGTTTCTACCAACACTAGCGGCGCCACTATGACGTGCAGGGGTCTAGACCCTAATTCGATTTGCTTGTATAAAGGTACCTACAACTTGATAATTTAATGAAGTAATTACTAATTTACACATTGAAGTAACTGTTAAATATTCAATAGGTGCTAGCGATGTGGTAGTACCTAAGTAGGTAATTATAACTTTTAAGGGTCACATACTGGAAACAAGCTTTACTCAAGAACCAAAGATGTTAACACAGCAACAGAAAGTGCTAATATCTCTCCAGGTACAGATAAACCTTCATGTAACTAACATGACAAAATATAGAAAGATTCACCGATAGTGAGATATTGAAAAAGATAGTAATTGAAAACGGATAAGAGTAGCGGTCCTGATGAGATCACCAACGAAGCAATCAAAGCCGGTAGATTCTTGTTAACACCACACTTAACAGCTCTTTTTAACATTTTAAACTCACGAACAATCCCCAGTGAATGGGCGAAATCGGACATAATTTTATTATATAAAAAAGGAGACCCTGCAGATATTGGCAACAATGGGCCTATCAGCCTAGGTACAACCCACTTTATATAACGTTCGCCTCTATAATAGAGCAACGAATCTGAAAATTCACGGAGGAACACCAGCCAGTAGAGCAAGTTGGGTTCAGGAAAGGCTTCTCTACCATGGATCACATTCATGTTTTAGACTAAATAATAGAGAAGTTTCAGGAGCAAAGGCAGCCGCTCTACCTCGCTTTTATAGATTGAAATGAAATGAAAGTTTATTCACGAGAACATATGGTACAGTAGATATTATTAAGTGTACATTATTGACCCATGATATGTTCGGCCTTAGGGTATGTGAAAATTATTTGTATTGACACAGTTCATGCATGGCAAAGGAAAATATTTTATATAAATGTCGTGTTTACAAAAATATTATCAAAATTTTAATTATTAAGTACAAACGTCAAGTTCTAAGCCTCAATCTACAGTCAGTTAGTCATTCAAACTCAGCGCATAAGTTCATCAAACTATATTTAAATCTAAGTTTCTTATTTATGTCAAAAGTATACATGTAAATGTCAAAAATGAAGTAAAAATTAGAATTTAGAATAAAATTTAGGATTACGCGAAAGTGTTTGATTCGATCTCACACACCAGTATGTGGAACGCTCAAACTATTTAAACAACCTACGATTCGCAGACGACATTGTATTTTTCTCGAAATCAGCCGTGTTGTAAGTAAAAATATAGGTCTGGAACTGAACACATCTAAAACAAAAGTCATGACAAATCACGATCGGGACTATCAAAGTGAATAAAACACACGTCGAAAACTACGTCTACCTGGGTAAACAGATATCCTTCAAGAAAACCCGGCACCTGGAAAAAATAGACAGACGTGTTAAAATATCCTGGAACAAATATACTGGAGTTACAAAGAACCGTTAAAATCAAACTTGCCACTGAAACTAAAAAAGAAATTACTGGATTCCTGCATATTATCATGCCTTTCTTATGGATGTCAAACGTGGATTTTCAATTCGTACATTAAAAAAAAATCAACACAAGAAGCATGGAGCGGAGCATTCTAAATATAAAACGTACCGATAAAAAAACAGAGATAAGACAACAAACAAGATTAATTGATGCTCTGACATACTGCAAAAAATTTAAATGGCGATGGACTGGTCATGTAACAAGAATGAATGATAACAAGTGGACACAGACAGTCACAACATGGCCGAGTCCAGCAGGAAAACGAAGGCAAGGAAAACCACTAGAAAGATGGTCAGATGAAATTATATTAAAATAGCAGGAAAACAATGGATAGAAAAAGGCAAAATAAGAGATGCGAGAGAACGCGCATGTAATATCTCTGGTGTTGCAGGCGTCCATAGGCTACGGTGACTGTTTACCATCAGGCGGGCCGTGTGCTTGTTTGCCACCGACGTGGTATTAAAAAAAGAGAGATAAATGGAAGGAGTTGGAGGAGGCCTATACTCGAGAGAGGTCTTAATATTAAAGAAATAATTTATATTTCAAACTGACATTTAAATTAAATTTAATTGAGTTGCTCAAATTATATTCCAATCAAGTTAAGTAATAAATAAACTGAAATAAATGTCATAAATATACTAAGAAAAAAAAAACATATATATAAACATATATATGCATATGGCATTTATTTCAGTTTATAATTTATATAGTAGTGTTTCTACTTGAAATAAAAACAAATTAAAGTATTTTTAGAAAATAATTTAATTTGTTCTAACCCTTCTAACAGTAAGTAATAAATACATGACATAATGTAAAAGATTTAGAATGTATTTTATAAGTAAATATTTTATGAATAAAAATAAAAATGTAAATAATGGATGTATTCGTATCCGTTAATTTCTTTTTATATTGTAACAATATTAGGGAATCAATGGATTGTTTATTTTATTTTATTTATAAGTGTCACTGTCACATTATCAACATTGAGAGTAACGCGATGTTTTTCGCAGTCTTTTACATTTACTCGTCTCTAGCTATATAATAGCTGGTGTTATCATTATTAGCGTAGTTTGTTAGAGTAAGTACTTTGACAATGGTGCAAGTGCGAGTCGGTGACGGTCTGTTGGAAGGAGAAGTTTTGGATAATGTGCTCGGGGGACAGTACTATAGTTTTAAGGGGATCCCTTATGCTGCGCCTCCATTGGGAGACCTGAGATTTAAGGTTAGATAAAATAAGGTCAATACGAGTAACAAGTGTAGCCGCGGGCCTAGCTATATCTGATTTTTTCAAATCCTGGCTCGTACCAATGAGTTTTTCGGAACGTATGTACGGAATATCATTTGATATTTACTACCACTAGCTTTTCGGTAAAGGAAACATTCGCACTCTCGCACATGAGAGGAGGCCTGTGTTGTGATGTCTTAGCTAGGCCAAGAAGCTCTACTACTAAAGCTTTATAATCTTAAATAATGAAACTTTCCTCTACCTACTCTACTATTGCCTTTGGAAAGTAATACTAAAGTTTAGTAAATAAGGGTCTAGACTATAGGGGGATAGGGGGATGAAGTATAAAATAAACAAAGTTATGAATGCTAACGAATTTGATTTATTGCATTCAGATTGATTAAGCTTGTAGACAAATTAATTCAATAATTTATGAGCTCCATATCCAATGAAATCGGGTACGGACGACATTGGATACACTACCATGGTAGAGTGTACTCGATCCCGTGGCGCCCTCACAAACGGCAAAGAGGATATGAAACGCCGGAGTGGGTTTAGTGGGTAGGGCCAGGTTCTCCCTCCCCTCTCGCCAGTTGAGAGGGGACAGGAGCGGCGAGTCCCACACACCCCCCCATCAATGGCCTTCTCGCGGCCGGGGGACGATACGTAACAGCATTCGCCCACTCCGTCAACAAAAAAAAAATTGGATACACCGCCTTGATTGCTAGGGCCAAATAATTGGAGGGAGTTAAATTTAACATGGAGGCTTTTAAATTTCGCTCGAACTGTGATGTACTAAAATAATTTCTCATAAATATATAGCAACTAATATTGTCTTCGGTTACCGCGATAGTTACTCATGAAATAAAACTATGAAAACGCCTTAAAACTAGCCTTAAACTATAGTATATGATGGTTCATTATCTTTAGTATGTGGGTATTTTTGTACTTTGTAGTTTTTCCTCAGTCACCCGTTGACCACGAACGCTGTAAAGGGTTCGAAACGTCGGGATGTATTATAAATTCAATATACGCGATATAATCTGTTTTCATAGTTTTATTTCATTATACTGTAACTGTAAAAAAATTACATAGGTATCTCAAATGCTGCTAAAGTTTTTTTTACACCGGTCACACCTTTGTTTACCTCGTAAGGCCCAACGTCCTATTTTTAGAAAAGGTCCTATTTCCGTGGGAATAAAAATCAGAGTTTGATCCCACGATTAATTTAAGTGTGGCTGGCCTTCACATTGGGGCCTGTTTACATATTGATTATTGTTTAGTTATTGCGAGTTCATGTGCCAATAAACCCAAGTAGTAGCAAATGTATAAAATCGGAATAAACAGCGTAACGTGTAAACAAGTCCCACTGTGAAGGCCAACCACACTCACTCGTATTGAACTTAGATAATTATATAATTTGTAATTTTTATTTTTTTAATAATTGAAATACAAATAGAGACCAAGATAAGTCTGCAACGATTTTAATAGCACATGCAGTCCAAGAGTTATTTATACGTCATAATTTCATAGAAGTTTGACGTTTAAAATAACACATGCACTGCATATGCTATCAAAATCGTTGCAGAGTTATCAATTTTATCATGGTCGAATAGCTAGGTACAATTAAATACAAACATATACATTAACCACATTATGAGTGTAACTTACTTGAAAGTGCATACTGCTCCATACATTTCTGCTCGTTACTTACCCTACTAATTTATGACATTAAAGATAGATGTGTAGGTATAATACCTACGACTCTTTTCTCTCTCTCTCTCTCTCTTCTCTTTTAGAAGAATAAATACCTATTATACACGCTAGGAAACTTCACTCACTTGATTGTTTATTGTCTTTATAGGCACCGCAACCGGTCATTCCTTGGGATGGAGTCCGCAGCGCTAAAGCCCACGGACCGATCTGCCATCAGTTCGACATATTCACTGGAAAACTCTGCACAGAACCAAGCAGCGAAGACTGCCTCTATTTAAATGTATACTCACCTGATCTCCAGCCTATAAAACCTCTGCCTGTAATGTTTTGGATCCATGGTGGCGGTTTCTTAAGCGGCAGCGGAAACACAAGCTACTATGGCCCCGATTTCCTTGTCAACCAAAATGTTGTCCTTGTAACTATTAATTACAGACTAGCTGTAGTAGGATTCTTGTGCCTGCATACAAAAGAAGTACCAGGAAATGCTGGTATGAAAGACCAAGTAGCCGCTCTTAGGTGGGTGAAAAACAACATAAGAAACTTTGGCGGAGATCCTGATAATGTCACCATTTTTGGAGAGAGCGCTGGGGCAGGGTCGGTCACCTACCACCTGGTGTCACCAATGTCCAAAGGTCTGTTCAAGCGAGCTATTGCTCAGAGCGGTGTGAACCTGAGTCATTGGGCTCGGGCGTTTGAGCCCCGATTAAGAGCTGAGGCTATAGCTCGTTCACTCGGTAAGGACACAAAGGACGACAAGGAGCTCTATGATTTTTTTAAATCCCTGCCAATCGAAATGTTAACAAATCCCTTTGCACCTCTCACGGTCGAGGAAGAAGCGGAGTTACGTATCAATTTATTTTTAACTGTAGCTGATGAAGAGGAGTTTGATGGAGTTGAAAGATTTTTCAACGGCGATATTTACGAACGGCTGCACCACGGTATACATGAAGGAGTCGAACTCATGATGGGTTATACTACTGACGAAGGCATTATTCAATTTGCTTTTTCGACGAAAGAGAATTTTTTTGACATATATAACAAATACGCGCAGTGCTTCGTACCCATCGATTTATTGCTGAAATGCTCAGCAAAAGACCAACTGGCTATCGGGCAAAAAGTGAAAGAGCATTACTTCGACGATAAACCGGTCTCAAAAGATAATGTCGACGCCCTAATAAAATACTTATCAATACAGATATTTACCTATAATATTATTGAATATGCCAAATTTTTCGTTCAGATGGATAAGAACAAGTTATTTTTCTACCATTTTGATATGTACTCAGAAAGAAACATTTGGACTGAAGGGTTTGGAGGAAGGCCATATATCAACAGGAAGAGCGTTTGCCACTGCGATGATTTGACTTATTTGTTTAGCACTGAGAAAGTAAAAGCAGACCTAACTACCGAAAGTACTAAACTTATTAAAAATATGTCAAAATTGTGGACTGACTTCGCTAAATTCGGGTATGTACCTTAGCAATACTTACCTCTTCAAATGCTTCGGGTATTTAAAATGAATGCACCTACACATTCGGCTTAAAATTTGCGGCTCGCGGTGAGTTAAATATCAGTTAGCGCCCAACATATAGATTCTACCATGGAATTTATGCAGTCCTGCCAATTCGTGATTAAATACATAGATAGAATATAGATAGGTACCTACGTTCTAAACTCAAATTATACGTGACTAGGGTGGGGCCACTCTATGTTTTCATGGCAAGTGCTATTTCAAGTATGGAATTTATAGGGATATGTATGTAGGGGTATGTATGTGCAAAAGTGCAAAGTTAGCGTGGTCAGATTCTAGAGTATTCCTTTATTAACTGACTCCTAAAAAGTGGAATTAGATACAATTCTACTGTTTACATAATTTCATTTTGCTAAGTCAAGGTCTAGACTTTCCTTCTCTCATCATTCTCTAATAAATTCATTTATAAATACTACCTACATATTTAGTTTAGCGACAGTTTTATTGCGTGTAAGTCGTGGACCCATAAAGCAAAAAAGTTATATTATGGCAAACTATTCACTATCAAAGTAACTTTTAGGTTTATATTTGATAATTGGTGAATGTGTGATTTTTTTAGAAATTTGAACTGGTGGTCAATCATATGATTTATAAATATTGTTTTAGTGACCCTACTCCGGACAGCAGCTTGGGGATCAAATGGCCCGCGTTTGACCCTAAGAAGGAGCAGTACCTGATCATCGGCAACGACCTCGTGGTGGCGTCACACCCAAATAAAGAAGACTTCGAATTCTGGGAGAATCTACATCAACAATATGTGCCGTAAAACCTTATAATTGTTGTCCAAATAAGTTTTTGTCAATGTCAAAAACTACATCAATGTATAACGCAGCGTAGGCGAACAACATGCGAACGCGAAGCGGCGTGGAGGCGCGGCGCGGCTCGGAGCGGGGTGAATCAATCCTTTGATACCTATAGAAGTGTCCTACGTGGGTGATCTCGTTGCGAACGCGAACGCCTAGCGCCTTGGGCCCGCCGCGCCTTGCCGCACCGCTTCGCTTGGCGTTCGCGAGTGTTCGCCTACGTAAGACTCAAGCGTAAGTCTGAATCAGGGATCGTTACCGGTATCACTAGACTTATACCGGTACCGGTTACCGGTATGACTAAAAATCTAAATATCACGGTACCATTCGCAAAATTTCTTTGATATTCTAGAATAGTATTTAGATAAGGACAATGAGTTATCAGTTGACCTAAATGAAATGCAAAAGTTATTAACGATACAAATGCGAAATTTGCAACGAGTGGCGAATTTTTAAACACGACCGAAGGGAATGTTTAAAAGCGACACGGG
The DNA here is from genome assembly GCF_947568885.1 of Cydia strobilella. Classification (NCBI taxonomy): domain Eukaryota; kingdom Metazoa; phylum Arthropoda; class Insecta; order Lepidoptera; family Tortricidae; genus Cydia; species Cydia strobilella. The sequence goes on along the minus strand of NC_086051.1, from coordinate 13,813,837 downwards.
TTGCGTATATTAATTATTCGCACGTGTGTCGTACAACGTTTTACAGTACATATGGCGCTTTAAATTGTCGACACAGTTACGTAATGTGCTTATAATAGCACAGGGTGTCGTAATGGAGCACCAAAAAGTGTACTGTAAATTATGTGTACTGTAAATTATGTGTATTGTGTATATGTGTAACAACCGAGATACCGAAACTGAATATCGGTTAATTTGAATAAAAATATACCGGTATTCGATCCTTGGTCAGAAATAGGCTCAAGATAATAAGATGATTCTGTAAACATCTTACTTTATCTTGCTAATTAGGTAGGTAAGTTGCGTCTCGCTCCCACATTCATATTTCAGGTAGACGCGAACGAGAGATAAACGTCATTTAATGTTACAATGTTAGCATACTGTATGATTTGGCAATTTTGACGTGTATGGTTTAACACGACTAGAGACGAGTTAATAATCAACACTACACTGTAACTACTGTAGATAGAGATAGCGTTGCATTTAACATGTTTTTAAATCCGTATAGGTACTGTGTATCTAATGGGTCTTTAGCTTGAGACTTTATTCTCCTTTAGAGGAGTTATTACATCATTTTTTATTGTATTCATATTTTAATGTTTATTTGGGCAAACGGTACATGTTTCTTATAACTAGTGTCTTATAAATAATTCTAAAAACGAAGACAGTTGCCACCACTTAATAGCTCATTAAAGAAAAAAACAAAATACGGGATAACTAAACTTAAAAAAATTAAACTTAAAATTAACAACAAGGGTCGAATTAGGACAGGGGCTTAATTAATGAAGATAACACTTTTTTATACATTAAATTTGCAATTAAGTGTAAAGTTATAGTGTATTCAATTCGTTTTTTTATTTAAAACCAAAAGTACTTGACGTTTACATTTAGACAAGGAGTCATTAAATATATCAATTTTTGAGAAAATATTTTTTATGGACATTACTCCTGAGAAGGACAAAACTTAAAGGTCCCTAAAGGTTAATGTTGTCCCTGTCCTTCTTAGCAACAAGAGTAGAAAATATCCAGCGAAAGGATAAATTTCATGATTGAAAGGACTCATAAAAGAAATAATAAATTATCTTAACCTAAATGTACTTATGTGTTTTTATTAACGACTGAAGTAAAATAAGTTTATATTATTAAGATGACACCGAGAACAGTTGAAACTATGCTGCCTGGGTCAAACACAAAACTGTGTTCACGTCTTTCCTGTAGACATACTTAAGAGTTAGGGTCTATAAAGGTTAATTTTGGTAAACCCATGAAAAGGTACTCCTTTTATTCGGATAAGTATGATAAAATTATTACCAACATGCCGACAAGCTGTTAACTATTGTCCGCAGGAGAGAAAACTTGTGTGTTCGTCATAACTGTACACTGTGCAATTTTCTCTCCTGTACAGTTTTCTCTCCCTTTTCATAGTGATAAATAAGAAAATTTACCTTATAGCCCTTAGGTTTTGGGTATGTCTACAGGAAAGAGGTAAACACAGTTTTGTGTTTGACCCATCCATCAATATCGAGACGAGAAGGAACGGGAGAAGGTGACGTCGGTGGCAGTCTGTATTTAACCTACTGGTTTGTGCAGCCCCTTAAATCGATAACGTCCACTATACTGGACATCCCAAGAAAACAAATCTGCACCAAATATTAAACCTAAGCAATACTTTCCTGGTAGCGTAAGTGAATAATATGTTATTTTTAAGTAACTAAAAAAATATTGGGAACCAGTGTGAACATAATATTTTTGTCAAAGTCCTACCATAGAGTAACCTATACTAGAGCGGTACTGTCATAGTAAATTTTGTAACCCCAGTAAATTCACTGCCATCTGTCGACACACTTTAAAATTAAAAATGAAGATTTATAAAAATACGATAGAATGTATTTAAATATAGATAAATGATTTTTTTATTTGCATTAATTATTTTTATGATTTTGACCCATGTTCTTTCACTTATATGCGTTAAAATTGTTAAATAACAAACGAAACCGTCAACGCCATCTATACGACTGTAGGCCAAAACTAGTAGCGCCCTCTGAACGAGAATCAAATTTTCTTGATTTTCGAGGCACGTTTTTTCCTTAGACTGTATGTATCCATCTATTACGGAGTTATATCTATCTTTGGTCCTACAGAACGCAGAACTTGCAAGGAAGCATCCGACACTGACATTTTGCCCATATTTCAATATTCTTTCCAAGATGATACGCCCGCGATTCCCGATAGTATTAGTTATTAGCGTAGTTATGTGTCGCTGTCACATTATCAACATTGAGAGCACCGCGACTTTACGCAGACTTTCAGTCTTTTACATTTACTTGCCTCTAGGTATATAATAGCTGGTGTTATCATTATTAGCGTAGTTTGTTTGAGTATTTCAACAATGGTGCAAGTGCAAGTCGGAGACGGTCTGTTGGAAGGAGAAGTTTTGGATAATGTGCTCGGGGGACAGTACTATAGTTTTAAGGGGATCCCTTATGCTGCGCCTCCATTGGGAGACCTGAGATTTAAGGTAAGATAATTAATAAGGTTATTACGGGTAACAAGTGTAGCTCGCACAGAATTAAAGTGGGGGGATGAGGGGCCGAGTGGATATGACGTCGGACTTTTTTTTAATGTTTAATGATCTTTTTGTGAAAATCTTAGTATTGAATTTAATCTGTATAATAATTCAATATTATTATTAGACAGGCGGCTCGTGGCATTTAGGTAGAGCACTAGTGATTGTACATCTCACATATTAACTGTAACATATTTCAACTTTTGAAAATTACATAATTGACAAGAAACGTTTCTGACAGTAATGTTTCCGAATAAATTACACTTAAATTACATGTAACATCTCCGCTCCTTCTGGCGTCAAGGGGATTTTTACAGATAGAAGACGTAGAATAACTTGTAATAATTTAGAACAAATATTAATTGTATATCACGAATGTCTTATATTGCCCTAGTTGCTAAGAGCAGGAAGAAATATAGAAAAGATTGGACCTGGGGAGCCGACCCTTTCACCCCCATTTTTGGGGGGTATGCACGGTACGATCTCGAGGCTACCGGGCCAAATCAGCTTTGTTTGAGCTAAAGGAACAATCGTGCCAAGCGGCATCCCTGAGATGAAAGTGCATACTGTTCCATACATTTCTGCTCGTTACTTACCCTACTAATTTATGACATGTGTAGGTATAATACCTACGACTCTTTACACTCTCACTATTTTAGAAGAATAAATATTATACGCGCTAGGAAAGAAATAAATACTGTTTAACACTTCGCTCACTTAATTTTTTACTGTCTTTATAGGCACCGCAACCGGTCATTCCTTGGGATGGAGTCCGGAGCACTAAAGCCCACGGGCCAATCTGCCATCACTACGACATGTTCACTGGAAAACTCTGCACAGAACCAAGCAGCGAAGACTGTCTCTATCTTAATGTATACTCGCCTGATCTCCAGCCTAAAACACCTCTGCCTGTAATGTTTTGGATCCATGGTGGCGGTTTCTTAAGCGGCAGCGGAAACTCAAGCGAGTATGGCCCCGATTTCCTTGTCAACCAAAATGTTGTCCTTGTAACTATTAATTACAGACTAGCTGTAGTAGGATTCTTGTGCCTGAATACAAAAGAAGTACCAGGAAATGCTGGTATGAAAGACCAAGTAGCGGCTCTTAGGTGGGTGAAAAACAACATAAGAAACTTTGGCGGTGATCCTGATAATGTCACCATTTTTGGAGAGAGCGCTGGGGCCGGGTCGGTCACCTACCACCTGGTGTCACCCATGTCCAAAGGTTTGTTCAAGCGAGCTATTGCACAGAGCGGCGTGAACCTGAGTCATTGGGCTCGGGCGTTTGAACCCAGATTAAGAGCTGAGGCTATAGCTCGTTCACTCGGTAAAGACACCAAGGACGACAAAGAACTCTATGATTTTTTTAAATCCCTACCAATCGAAAAGTTAACAAATCCCTATGCACCTCTTACGGCCGAGGAAGCGATGGGGTTACATATTAATGTACCTTTATCTGTAACTGATGAAAAGGAGTTTGATGGAGTTGAAAGATTTTTCTACGGCGATGTTTACGAACGGCTGCATCATGGTATACATGAAGGAGTCGAACTCATGATGGGTTATACTACTGACGAAGGCATTATTCAATTTGCTTTTTCGCCGAAAGAGAATTTCTTTGACATATATAACAAATACGTGCAGTGCTTCGTACCCATCGATTTATTGCTGAAATGCTCAGCAAAAGATCAAATGGCTATCGGTCAAAAAGTGAAAGAACATTACTTCGGCAATAAACCGGTCTCAAAAGATAATGTCGACGCCCTAATAAAATACTTCTCAATGCAGATGATTGTCTATAATCTTATTGAGTATGCCAAATTATTCGTTCAGATGGATAAGAACAAGTTATTTTTCTACCATTTTGACATGTACTCAGAAAGAAACATTTGGACTGAAGCGATTGGAGGAGGGCTATATATCAACGGGAAGAGCGTTTGCCACTGCGATGATTTGACTTATTTGTTCAGCAGTGAGAAAGTAAAAGCAGACCTAACTACTAAGAGTACTAAACTTATTAAAAATATGACAAAATTGTGGACTGACTTCGCTAAATTCGGGTACGTATACTTAACAATACTTATTATTTAATGCTAAATACGAGTGCGTATGTGAACTGCCATTTAAAATTAATGCACTTTTTAAGCCGAATGAATACGGCTTAAAATTTGCGGCTCACGGTGAGCTATCAGTTAGCGCCCAATATGTAGATTAGAGCATTGATGTCTGCAGTCCTGCAAATACGTAGAGGGGTGAATCAGACTGTTCATGACATTTATACTTCAATGGAAAATTTCGCTTATAAATAATATGGGTACTTTAATTTGATTTTATGTTATACGTTAAAACAAGCGATTTGCTCTCTGTTAGACTTAAAATTTAGACAAATATTAAATTGGGAATATGATTTGTTGGTAACGCCAGAAACGTCAAAAGCTTAAAGTTGACGTGACTAGAGTACTCCTTTATTGCTATCCTTAAACTAAATTTAGATTATATTGTCTTCGGTTACCGCGATAGTTACTCATGAAATAAAACTATGAAAACGGATTATATCGCGTATATTGAATTTATAATACATCCCGACGTTTCGAACTCTTTACAGCGTTCGTGGTCAACGGGTGACTGAGGAAAAATTACAAAATGCAAAAATACCCACATACTAAAATAATGAACAATCATAGACTACAAACTTTAAGGCTGGTTGTACATGCAAAATCGGTTCATAAGGCTAGTTATACACTATAATTATTTTTCAAGTAAAGATATATATATATACGCGATAAAAAAAAAAAAAAAAAAAAAAAGGGTTTTTTTTAAGGCTAGTTATACACTATAATTATTTTTCAAGTAAAGATATATATATATACGCGATAAAAAAAAAAAAAAAAAAAAAAAAGGGTTTTTTTTTATTTTATCGCGTATATATATATATCTTTACTTGAAAAATAATTATAGTGTATAACTAGCCTTATGAACCGATTTTGCATGTACAACCAGCCTAAAAGTTTGTAGTCTATGATTGTTCATTATTTTAGTATGTGGGTATTTTTGCATTTTGTAATTTTTCCTCAGTCACCCGTTGACCACGAACGCTGTAAAGAGTTCGAAACGTCGGGATGTATTATAAATTCAATATACGCGATATAATCCGTTTTCATAGTTTTATTTCATAAATTTAGATTATTAAAATTCACTTGATGCATCGGAAGATTAGCGCTAGAAGTCGCCAGCAATATGCTGAGGGCATTTCGTGGCACTTCAGTCTTTCTACGCTTTGTTACGTGTAAATTTTCTTGTGTGTGTTTACGAATAGAAAATTATTCCATTCTATTTTATATTTATACATATTGTTATAGTAACCCTACTCCGGATAGCAGCTTGGGGGTCAAATGGCCCGCGTTTGACCCTAAGAAGGAGCAGTACCTGATCATCGGCAACGACCTCGTCGTGGCGTCACACCCAAATAAAGAAGAGTTCGAATTCTGGGACAAACTACATCAACAATATGGAAACGTGAAACATGAGGCTTGCCGTAAAACCTCATAATTATTGTCCAAGCAAGTTTGTCTCAAATAGATGTCATATACTAAAGAGAAAGTGACCAAACCCTCCGGTGGTCAGGGCCATAGCGAACCGTGACCAAGCCGGGGCTGGAAACGAACCGGTCTTCAGCTTACGCGATTAACGTCCTGACCACTAGACCACCCGGTCACGGCGGTACCCATCCCAAATTCTCGAGTATATGTATATTTGAAACACTAGGCGCCCTTGAATTGAATTTTGTATTTTTTTTATTTTTGAAACAATCATGTATAACCCACTGTACTTTTCTTTTATCAGTCATCTACCTACCATTTTAGGAGTTTATAAAACAACGCATATCGGACATCAACAAGTGGTCATTACAAGTTAAACAAATCAAGCTACTAAACACACTTATATATGTAGTTCAAACTCCAAACGTAATACTGAAGCAAAATACATATATCACCTACATATCGATAAAAAAAATGTAATACATTTAAATTGTTTATGTACTTGTTTATATTTTACATATAAGAATATAATAGTACGTAAATACTAAAATAAAATAACCCCGTCTTTTCTTTTCTGTATAATTTCATGCGTTTTCATCGTGTCTACGTGCGAAGGGAACAAGACGTAGAAAATTTCATACTCTTGGGAAAAAAATGAAAGATTTCAGGACTATAGCAATTTTAACAGACTTGGGTGTACGGGGCACTTTTATACCCGTAACGCACCACGTTGTAAACCACTACATGGGCAGATTAGGCCTCGTAACTCGTAACGCACTACATTTTAGGTACAGGTTGTGCTTGCCGCAGTGAACTCGTGATAAAGCTATGCTTGCGAGGTCTACATGCTAAGAAAACCAAATGCATTAGATTTTCTTTGCCGAATGTTAAACCAGTCAATACTAAGATACTTTTGAATAATGAATGCTTAGAGAAGGTAGATAAAGCACTGTTTCTTGGTTTAACATTGGACAAAAATCTACAATGGAGTCCTCATATAAGAACACTAGCTAACAAATTAGGTTCGGCCGCTTACGCTGTTAGGAGAATTAGACAACTGACTAATGTTGAGACAGCTCGCCTTGTGTATTATAGTTATTTTCATAGTGTAATGTCATAATATATAATACCATATTATGGTATTCCGGTCTGGGGCAAAGCAGCTGACAATACAGACTATATTTGTCTTACAAAAGAGAGTACTTAGGTACTTAAAAGTATCGTTATTTATGGAATGTGGAGTTAAATATCAAAAAACCAAATTTAAAAAAAATAAAAAAAAAAGTACTTGAAAAGTAAAATGCAGAAACGTACCACTTTCTGCACACTTTATAGAACAACAATGACCCACTTTGAGAGCATGAGAAATGAAAAACATTTATATATGGCGGACTAAACTAGACGCGTAGTACCTGCCAATATATTAATCGTTGCCTGATCTGTACTGTACACATATTTGTTGAGTTTATGAGATAACATCGAGTCTTTCTACCACTAAATATATGTATGAAGTTTTTATGTTTGTCTATATTTATTCTAGATAACACAACGACCCTCGGTAATGAGGAATAGGTACGACAAGAGGAGGGAGATAAGATAACATAACTATTTAACTAAGTATGTCTTTGCCAGCGAAAGAAGCTCTCAGTACATTTTTGACTTCGGAAAATGGTCCATATTTTATTATCTTTTTGGAATTTACGGGCCTATAAATCCCGGTCCTTTGATAGGCTTGCGTGGGGATATAGATCCAACACGTAGAGCTTTAATGCCATGTAGAACGCCTGCTGGAACCCGTTCACAGGCGCAACAATAGACACCCATGAACCGGTCTCAGCAGGCATTGGGAATTGGGACTATTGTAGAAAAATTGAACAGTATAACGGTCTATGGATTGAAGTTTGGGTGGACAATGAGACTGGGTTGGGAAATACTTATATGAACTAGAACTTAATACTAATCATATCGGGCATATAAAAACTGTGATCGGTCATGTAATAAATGTTTTGATTGGTTAAAATAAAATCTATAATATGTCAAACTTCTTGCGCGCGGCAATACAATCTATTCTATCATAAAACAAAGTTGTGTTTGTTACGATATACTTATAACGAGAGAACGACTGAACCGATTTTCATATAGTTTTTGATTTGTTGGATTATATAGTCTCCGTCCCGAATAGCAGAATAAACAACTATTAAAAACATTGGAAAAATTGACGAATGCAAAATAATGAAAAAAAATCATTCCCATGCATAAAAAATGTTTCTAGGTTTCGTAGCAATTAAGCATATGTTCAATTTGAATGATTGCCATTAGACTTGATTCAGGCGCTATACTTACTCTAGCTGCTGTTACTAATTCCACGCAAACGAAGTCGCGGGCAAAGACTAGTAATATAATATACAGAACAAAATCCTCCATCGAGATTTTCTGTTGCATACTTACAAGGTTTTCACACTTTTATTTCGTACCTACATATACATGTGTCGAATAGAAAATGATTACATATGTGTACGAGGACATAACGATAAGCTATCATTACACATACATACATCAAAATAACATACCTATGTTCTAATTAAACGATAACAATGGATATAATAACTCTATCATTATGACTGTGCCTATTGCGGGTTAAGCCCTGCCCCCTACTCGCGCCGTACGGTAACTCCATTCTGGGTTTTACTTTTGGAGTATCCTTCTCTTAGATGGATTGCAAGCCAATGCTAAGAGGTCCATTTCCCCCTGTGACGAAACAGATTACCCAGATCAAAGATTCCTGCAGCCGACCTGTCTCCACACGTATTGGTTCGCCTTTCCTGTTGGATTAGACTGTGAAGCCGAGAGGGTAATGCAGGTGCTGGGCATCCCTGCGTTTCATTAATTTCGTCCCAGGCGGTGTAATATATGTTACAAATACAGGTCTGCAGCGAAACGTAAAACACTATGGATACTTCTAAGATCAAATTTTGCTAGTTGGGTATGCCAACGCTCACTGGGTCAGCATATGTCGTAGCATACAGCTGTGCGGCGATACTGGCAAGAAATATATACGTTTCACTTAAAAAACGGTGAACGCCTGTTACAATTCTGCTCCGAGCATCTCTTATGGGTAACCAATACCTACTTTTAAAGGAAAACCATCTCGTAAGGTGTCCTGGAAACACCCTCGTTCTGGCCATGGGCATCAGCTGGACTTAATTCTTACCAGAAGCAAATTTCTCCGTGAAACCCTTCACACTCGCACATTCCACAGTGCTGATTGTAACACCGATCACTCGCTTGTAGTAGCACAAGTATGACTAAGTATAATCTGACAATACATTATGACTTTCAATAATTATGTCAAACAAAGGGATCCGTGATGATGACTGTGCAATCTGTGCATGCAGTGTACAAAAATTAAGTGATATGGCGTTGTTTTTAGGCTAAGATACCTGCAAAAGCGGCATTCGAAAAATTTAAATCAGTTTTGGTTTGTTATTAGAAATGTTACAATGTGATTTGGCAATTTTGACATGTATATAATATTGTCTTCGGTTACCACGATGGTCACTCATGAAATAAAACTATGAAAACGGATTATATCGCGTATATTGAATTTATAACACATCCCGACGTTTCGAACCCTTTACAGCGTTCGTGGTCAACGGGTGACTGAGGAAAAATTACAAAGTGCAAAAATACCCACATACTAAAATAATGAACAATCATAGACTATAAACTTTAAGGCTGGTTGTACATGCAAAATCGGTTCATAAGGCTAGTTATACACTACAATTATTTTCAAGTAAAGATATATATATATATATATATATACGCGATAAAAACTACGCCGGCTCCAACCCTACACCACGGACCCGAGAAGATTTAATTCCCTCCTAAATTGTAGGAGGGTATCCCAATATGGGACCGGCAACAAAATACGCGATATACGCGATATAATCCGTTTTCATAGTTTTATTTCTTGACATGTATAATTTAACACCGCTAGAGACGAGTTAATTATAAACACTCATAATCTCCCGAAGTTGCACATCATTGTGGTTAGCGTTACATTGAACGAGGTTCAGATCCTCGTACTGAGTACCTAATGAGTTATTAGTTGGCCAAGCAAATCTTGTCAGTAAAAAAAGGCGCAAAATTCAAATTTTCTACGGGACGATATCTCTTCGAGCCTACATTTTTTAAATTAGCCGCCTTTTTCTACTGAAAAGATTTGCTTGGCCAACTATATATTATTACATCATTTTTTTTAAGAACACTACTGAGAAGGTTATAAAGGGTATATGTATGTTATCCTTGTCCCTCTTAGCAGCAAGAGCAGAAATTGTCCAGCGAAAGGATAAATGTAATATGTATGTATGGTTGAAGAAATTGATTAATGTAAGTAGTTTAGCACCTTTATTTACACAATAAAATATATTTTATCTTTTATAATGATTAAAAAAACTCATTAAAGCAACAATACATTATCGAAATTTAAAATAATGGGGAACGCTCTTTTTTAGGGTTCGTACCCAAAGGGTAAAAACGGGACCCTATTAGTAAGACTCCACTGTCCGTCTGTCTGTCACCAGGCTGTATCTCATGAACCGTAATAGTTGCCGCTATAACAACAAATACCAAAAACAGAATAAAGTAAATATTTAAGTGGGGCGGGAGGCGTATGGGAATACAATAAACGTGACATTTTTTCCGTTTTTTACGTAATGGTACGGAACCCTTCGTGCGTGAGTCCGACTCGCACTTGGCTGTTTTTTTCAACAGCCGTCGCAAAGTAATTTTAGCGTAATTAAGTGCTATAAGCAAAATTAAGAGCAAAGCGACTTTTGAGAATAACTAGATTATAAATAATTTATTCGTAAGCACAAATACAGAGAGAAAATATCCAGAAAACCATAAGAATTAGAAAGTGCCACGACACGATGCTGATCAGCATGATGCTGGCGACTTTCAGCGCTGATGTTCCGATGAGACCATCCGGTGAAACAATGACGACAAAAAAACGTACTATATAGACAGAAATTAATTTAGGTACATATGGTGAACTATAAACACAAACTATTAGTCTGTTACATTTACTCGTCTCTCTAGGTATGTATATAAAAGCAGCTGGTGTTATCCTTATTAGCGTAGTTTGTTTGATTACTTCGACAATGGTACAAGTGCGAGTCGGTGACGGTCTGTTGGAAGGAGAAGTTTTGGATAATGTGCTCGGGGGACAGTACTATAGTTTTAAGGGGATCCCTTATGCTGCGCCTCCATTGGGGGACCTGAGATTTAAGGTATGACGTTGATAATTTGTGAACAAATTATAGTAGGAGATACGTTAATAAGGCCGACCTTCATCGATTTGCCTACCGGATGAAACTTATATTTTATGAAAAAAATGAGAAAAATGAAAAATATATTTATTTTGCACAGACAAAGATGGGAATTTGCAGATGCAGTATACATGAGGTCCAGGTTGCGCGCATACAGCGGTACATTTATAACAATATGAACAGGGGTCCCCAAACTAGGCATAGCCTGTATCTTGGGCGACCAGTTAGTGAATTAAAAACTAGATTGAAAAAAAGTATCTATGTCTAAATTTGGGATTTACGTTGGTCAGTCTGTCAGTCAAGTCTCTTAAGGCTAAGTGTCTATACCTATAGGTTAAGTGTCTAATTATGTAACATAGAGTAAGACTACTACATATGGACAGAAATTGAGGCTTATGCCGCGATATTTAAAGCATTATACAATTTAGAGCATTATACAATGTTTCCTTTCTCCATAGAAGTGCACCGTAGCGTCACTGCACTATCTCCTCAGTCTTATTATAATCGATAGTTAGCAGTAACAGTGTTTTAGTAATGAATTGTTGTTGAACTGATGTTTGTTGATGTATGAAATAAAATATGTTCCTGAACATACATAAATAAGTAGGTTGCCTAAAGATTATCGCAACAGATTAATTTTTACACATATTTTCTTTCATAAAATATAATCAGCCTTATTAACGTATCTTAGACTATTAATGCAATTTATGCCTTAAAATCCCTACTAATAACATAAACGAAAGTAACGCTGTGTGTCTGTATGTCATTCTGTTACCTCTTTACGCTTAAATCACTGAACCGATTTAGATGAAATTTGGTAAGATAGTTTGAGATTTGAGACCCGGGAAAGGACATAGAATAGTTTTTGTCAATAATTATTAGCATGCCACGGAGACGGAGACGCGGGTAGAAGCTAGTCATTTACAATTAGAATAGTTATAATTAAATAAAAATATACACATAGGATTTTATTAGATAAATATTTTTTATGTCAAAATTCGCATTTATATTTATTTCAAAATGTTTATATTTCATAAGACTAAATACTTAGTAAGTATAACACTAATGAACACAATACAACACGTAATAATCATAGCAAGTACTTACTCGAACATCATCACGTCACGTATTACCTGCCATCGATTGTTTTGGAGTACCTTTTCAACGTGTTTGTTTACCATACTTATACTACATACGAGTAGGTTATGACCATAAGATAACATTATAGATGCGAAGGTACTCATATAATACGACCGCGCGTTTTCACCAAGGAGTAAAATAAGTATAATTTTCACTGAGCTTCGCAAAAAAGTAGCTATAGGTACTCACGCCAAGAAATATTAAATAATGTTAAACAGTCGGCTCACTTAACTTTAACAGCCTCCTGGCATAGTCGGTAGTGACCCTGCCTACGAATCTGGAGCTCCAGTTCAAATTATGGTAACACAAGCCTTGTACTGAGCTTACTGTGGGACTAGGTCGGTTTGTGTATGATTGTCTTGTAATATTTATTTGGTTAACTTCATTTTTAATTATCTTTATAGGCACCGCAACCGGTCATACCTTGGGATGGAGTCCGCAGCGCTAAAGCCCACGGGCCGATCTGCCATCAGTTCGACATGTTCACTGGAAAACTCTGCACAGAACCAAGCAGCGAAGACTGCCTCTATTTAAATGTATACTCACCTGATCTCCAGCCTAAAAAACCTCTGCCTGTAATGTTTTGGATCCATGGCGGCGGTTTCTTAAGCGGCAGCGGAAACACAAGCTTCTATGGCCCCGATTTCCTTGTCAACCAAAATGTTGTCCTTGTAACTATTAATTACAGACTAGCTGTAGTAGGATTCTTGTGCCTGAATACAAAAGAAGTACCAGGAAATGCTGGTATGAAAGACCAAGTAGCCGCTCTTAGGTGGGTGAAAAACAACATAAGAAACTTTGGCGGAGATCCTGATAATGTCACCATTTTTGGAGAGAGCGCTGGGGCAGGGTCGGTTACCTACCACCTGGTGTCACCAATGTCCAAAGGTCTGTTCAAGCGAGCTATTGCTCAGAGCGGCACGAATCTATGTCATTGGGCTCAGGCGTTTGAGCCCCGATTAAGAGCTGAGGCTATAGCTCGTTCACTCGGTAAAGAAACCAAGGACGACAAAGAACTCTATGATTTTTTTAAATCCTTACCAATTGAAATGTTAACAAATCCCTATGCACCTCTTACGGCCGAGGAAGCGGTGGGGTTACGTGTTGATTTATCTTTAACTGTAACTGATGAAAAGGAGTTTGATGGAGTTGAAAGATTTTTCTACGGCGATGTTTATGAACGGCTGCACCACGGTATACATGAAGGAGTCGAACTCATGATGGGTTGTACAACTGACGAAGGTATTATTACATTTGCGTTTTTGCCGAAAGAGAATTGCTTTGACACATTTAACAAATACGTGCAGTGCTTCGTGCCCATCGATTTAGCGCTGAAATGCTCAGCGAAAGATCAAATGGCTATCGGTCAAAAAGTGATAGAGCATTACTTCGGCGATAAACCTGTCTCAAAGGACAATGTCGACGCCCTAATAAAGTACTTGTCAATGCAGGTGATTTATAAAGGTATTGAATATGCCAAATTCATCGTTCAGATGGATAAGAATAAGTTATTTTACTACCAATTTGACATGTACTCAGAAAGAAACATTTGGACTGAAGGGTTTGGAGCAAGGCCATATATCAAAGGGAAGGGCGTTTGCCACTGCGATGATTTAACTTATTTATTCAGCACTGAGACCGTAAAAGCAGACCTAACTACTGAAAGTACTAAACTTATTAAAAATATGACAAAATTGTGGACTGACTTTGCTAAATTCGGGTATGTATACTATATCAATACTTAAGTACCTTATTAAATGCTAAGTACGGGTTATTCCCACTAGTTACCACCAAGTTGTTACCAGTGGTAACTACTGGGAATATTTATTCCCAGTAGTTACCCAGTAGTTCCCAGTAGTTGGGAATATTTATTCCCAGTAGTTACCACCAACTTGGTTTGGCGGTAACTACTGGGATTTTTTTTTCCCAGTAGTAACCACCAAAATTTTGTTAGCGTTCAAGCGTACTTGGCCGGTTTTAATTTATTACGTATCCCATTAATAAAACAAAACATTTAGTTTAGGGCACAATTTTATTACGTGTGAGTTGTAGTACAGATGTAGTGCATAATTATTTTCCATCGTATTTTCACGGAAACGTACGAACGTGTCTAGCTCTTTCAGTCAGTCTCGATACAAAAAGTACTGAAATTGACTGAAGTAGCATGACAAATACGAACGTTTCCGAAAAAATACGAAGGAAAACAATTATGCTCTACATCTGTATTACGGCGTACGCTATCAAAGTAACCTTCAGGTTTATATTTGCTAATTGGTGACGGTGACTATTTTACGAATGTAAAATAGCGGTCAAACTAAATTTATATTTATAAATATTGTTCTAGTGACCCTACCCCGGACAGCAGTTTGGGGGTCAAATGGCCCGCGTTTGACCCTAAGAAGCAGCAGTACCTGATCATCGGCAACGACCTCGTCGTGGCGTCACACCCAAATAAAGAAGAGTTCGAATTCTGGGAGAAACTACATCAACAATATGGAAACGTGAAACATGAGGCTTGCCGTAAAACCTCATAATTATTGTCCAAACAAGTTTATCTCAAATTATAAACTGAAATAGATGTCCTATACTAATGAGAAAGTGACCAAGCCCTCCGGTGGCCATGCCGGCCATGGCCGGTCACGAACCGACGCGGCGTCTTCATCTTACGCGCTTAACGTCCTGACCACTAGACCACCCGGTCACGGCGGTACCCATCCCAAATTCTCGAGTAGATATATGCATCTTTGAAACGCTAGGCGACCTTGAATTGAATTTTGTAATTTTATTTTATTTTTGAAGCAATCATGTAATTCATGTATAACCCACTGTACTTTTCTTTTATCAGTCATCTACCTACCATTTATGGAGTTTATAAAACAACGCATATCGGACACTAACAAGTGATTGTAGCTGCCGTGCAGGTCTCGACGACTCAAATAAAAAGACTGATTTGAAGTGAACTGATATAATCTTCAATATACTGGTTAAAGGTACAGTTGACAAAACGGTTAAGAAGTGCAGAAGTGGTGGTTATGGTATGGAGGCTGATGAGAGAGTGATTTAGCGAAATTGAACAGTAAAAAGGTGGTTTAAATTTATGTTAAATTGGCCGCGATACAAATGATGTGGAGCGCTCCTATTGGTGCTTTAAAAGCCTCCGCATACTAACCGAGCCCGACGGCTGCGTTTAGCTACTGCGAGGAATATTTTATATAAATAAAAAGTTGCGTTCGCAACATGATCATTAAAAGTTAAACAAATGAAGCTAGTAAACACACTTATATAGTTCAAACTCTAAACGTAATATTTAAGCAAAATACATAAACTTATCAATTACCTACATATCGATAAAACGTAATACAAGTAGATAAAATATAATAAAAACTTGTACCTAAATAAAAAAAATGTTCCCCAGAAGCTGGCCGCATTGCCCCGCTGGATAGCAATTAGCAATACTGATCCGCTGAGCGAAAAGCGAAATACTTATTGGCCGGTCTTCTGGTCACCATACATAAGGCTTATAACGAGATTGGGATAAATCTTTCAAATTTCGATGCTTTTGTGCACACTATTTTAAGATTTTTTTATCTCTACCTACTTTTTTACCTGTGTGTATATTATGTATGAGTATAAGTATGTTACATCTTCGTAAAATGCTAACCCAATATAATCGACGGGTGTCTGCAGTAGTCCGAATTGACCTTCCTTCACTTATTCATTTCTATATTTAGCTTTATACTTGACGCAAAAACTTGTTGTTGAATGACGACAAAAAAAATAAGTAGTTTTTTATGTGATATTAAACTTAAATTAAACGCGCATGTATACTTACACAATCGTGATGTACCTAATTGACCGAGTGTTAGCGAAGGTCTCCGTTTAAACTTGGCAAAAACGCTTTAGTATATCCGGATGTTCTCCTCTACAGCTACAGGTCGCATTTCTCAACCGATTCTCAAGAAGTTTGAAAGTAGGTTTAATGATTAAATATTTTTTTTTGTCGATTCACATTTTGGACATTTTCTCAATGCGAAGCCATACATTTATTGAGTTTAACAGGACACTGCGTTACGGGGGCATTTGAAGCTTTTAGCAAAAATTTAATTTTTGGTACAAGCTTTTATCGCTGACTGTACTTTTCTTTCCACAGGCAACTAATACTCATCGAGACAATTCTAAAAACCCCAAACACAATTAGGTTTCGTTGTTGTATCACAGAGTTCGCATGGCTACCTCGTGTCTACATCATCAGATCAGCTCGATGGTACCATAATATTGCATTGTGACCCGACTTACATTGTATGCAAATTTTCAGCTTCATTGGAAGTCGTGAAGTGGGTCAAATTTAACTTGCAAGATTTGACCCGTACATACAAGTTAATAAAAAGCTTGTAAAAATCGTGTTTATGCGCTGGTGCGCAAGCTGTATCTTGGTTATTTCTATGACTACGCTAAAGACATATACATTTGAGTTTCTTATCAAACGTATAACCAAGTGGTATATTCAAAATATACGAGGTCTCAGGAACCCCGTACCGACCAAAGAACAAAAATTGCCTTCTAGTGCAATACGAGTTCCAGTGAACCCCGTATAGAATTTAGCTGGCCCGTACGGGGTTATGAGCACAGAATCACTAGTGCAGTCATCATTGCAAGACTTCTTATCGGCAAATTAAAAATAAAGCGTTCGCGACACATGCTATAGAATTATCTTATGCAAAATATGAAGTTAACAATTGTTATTATTTATAACAATTAATATCCTTCACGACCTGAAATAAATCACCAATCAGTTCCAAACATGCTGTGCCCGAAAATGACGTATTTAATAGGTATTAAAATTTTAGGTTTCAACCTCAAAATCGACAACTAATTGGCGGGCGATAATACGTTGCCCGTTTAGAAAATTAAAGGTGGCAATATTGGTGGTGGACTTAATTTTTTTTACGTTTTTGTATTTGTTTATTTTTTACATATGAATATAGTAAATAAAACTGCAAAGTATAGCAAAAAAATAGTAAGTACTAAAATGTCGTTCGTTTTATTTCCCATTAATATTCATTTATCGATAAATAATTGGTATGTTCGTTACGGGGTTTGCTAAGCCCCGTAGTTTTTAAATTTTAGTGCGATACGGGGATAAAATAACCCCGTATTTTCTTTTCTACACAATTTCATGCGTTTTCATCGTGTCTACGTGCGAAGGGATCAAGCCGAAGAAAATTTCATACTCAGAAAAAAAATTAAAGATTTCTAGCAGTTTTAACAGACTTGGGTGTAAGCTGTACGGGTTCACTTGTGGCTATTTGTATTGCGGTGCCGCAACCGTATTTAGGTAATGATAGCTAAGTTAACAGATAAAGATATTAAGCTGCTGTTACTTACTGTATTAAATAGCATTTTGTTTCTTACAGTTAGGCGATTTCATAGTCAATAAAATTGAACATATATGTAGTTTTATTAGCTATGCAGAAAGCGACAAAATTCAATTATTTGCTTAATACCTAGGTATCTGCAAATGTTGATAACTACATACGCATTTCTTACTCTTGAAAAAGTTTTGAGCCGTGTGCAGACCGTTTTGAGCTGTCTGTATGCCTATTGCTGCTGCCACTGACTGTAGATGATAATGTTACAGAAGAAAAAAAATTACGTGAAACATGGCTGGACAAATATCATGCATATCATACAAATAGATGCCATGTCATTATTTTGTGTTGAATTGATAAGTCAATAAGGAGGAAATAAGTTTCCTCCGCAAGATCGAGCCGTCTGAGCAAACTTTGCTCCTCTAGCTCTGTAGGCGTTATAATTATAATCCATCTCGGTCGAACTCCGACTTATGACTGATTCCCCCAATTGTTCATAACTTTCGCAAATAACCAAGAACTCTCGAAATAACTTTAAGGCCGGCCTCAAAAAGCTTTCTGAATTCATAATCTCAAATTATGAATTCAGAAAGCTTTGCTTTGCCTCACACGTCTTAAATATTCCGATTGATCAGTTGTCTCACGAACGTCTCTCTCACTCTCTCCCACTAATGTCAACTGGAAAATTCACAATCTGATTCTGGCGTACGTGTGCTAATTAATGTATACATAATGTATGGAAAGTGGTGCGTCAGGAATTCATCATTTCATTCATTTTAATTTTCATATTTTGAATGAACATAATGACATTGTATGGAATTCCGGGCTTTCTGAATCCAGATTATGAATACCTACATATTATGAATTCAGATTCGGATTCAGACGGTGTAATGCCAGTTTAATAATACAACCCTACAATAATAAAATGGAGAATATTATCTACCTGGCATTGCTTGTTGAAAATTGAGTGCTCATGAAACTAAATTACCCACTTAATTTTATAATTGGAATGTTGGCAGAGTTCCCGCAGGATTTAAATGAAATTTCACAACTATTTGTTATTTATAGACAGTTTGCCCCTACGTTTAATTAATATAGGTATTGTTCAATTACTAGCACATAAAACAGGGAACTAACTTTACTATACATACATATATGATTATACTCTTTGAACTAACTAGTTTTGCTTGTTGAAGCCTGTAAATACTATAGAAACATGGACACGCTGAACTACGTTACAGATACATGGCTCTATATTAGGAGCATTCTAAAAAATAAACTGCAGAAATCCGTATTAAATATATGCTATTGAATTTAAATCTGTGTTATCAAACGTTATCATGCCAAATATCGACTTCTTAACATTATCAAGTGTCTTAAAAAAAATAGCATCACGTACCAACACGACACTTTTTTGGAAAGTTCGCTTAGTAAAGTCGGTTGTGGCATCAAGATACTTGATAAAAGGAATATAAAAGAATAACCAAGTAAATACTTACCACAAACGCTCGGTCGCTCTAAATAGGGAGGTCTCTGACTGAGGAATTCACAATGCAACGCGCGGATCGTCTTCGCAAGCTTTGCTAGAAATGTGGTTACACAATCACAGTAAGTAATTTGCTTCACTACTGACTATATTATTTCAATTTTTACATTTTCACCACAGATCTACGATGTAAACCCCCTCAACACTCGTGCGAACTCGATTCCTCAATCGCGTTCGCTGTTTTAATAACAAAACTTCCGTGAGACACAGACATATTAAACATATTAGCGTTCGCTGCTTCGCTGGGGCTTAAAAGATATATTCCAAGATATAACCGCCCACCGGATCTCCTGACCTGATACAGCTTTTCGTATGTTCTAGTCCGCAGACCTTACGATTCGGTACATTCAAGCAGCCGTTAGCTGCCGCTATAAAGCTCAAAAAGTCAAGTTTTTCATTTGTAGTTTGCCTCTTTCACACTTATGAAATGTTCATGCCTATACGTGATGGCTTTTCTTTCGCACACTTCTATTGTCTTTAAGAGAAGGTAAGATCTGAGGATCTGTGGACTGAAGAACACACATGATACTATACTAACGAAGATACGAAATACTAAGCGAGAGCAATTTAGATTTGTATTGTTAAAATAATGATATTGACATTATCAGCGGTTGTCATAATCATATACAAATGTTATATAGGAAAATATCGAGAAGGTCAGCATTCCGTACCATTGAGGTTCGTTTAGGGTCGGCAACTTAAAACGCTGGTATCGCTGCTAGAGTCGGACCAAAATTCAGGGTATTATCTTATATGTGGTCGTACACCCAAAGGGACGTCAAGTTGTGTCAACCCCTCAGAATAATGACTAAAGCATAGAAGTCGGGCAAAAATGCTTCGCAAATATGTATACCCGTACTTTACTTCCTTACGAATTAGATAATGTGCCGAAAAGAGTTGCATATATGCTTGTTATTTCTCATTTACGTACGGTGTCATAAGTTTGATAATTTGCTAGGGATGTGACTGTGTCGACTTTTTACATCGATAAATTATGCATAAGTTTATGTGCAGTGTAAAAAAATAATCATATAATGAAAGTTGAACCTGAAAAAACGCGGCAATTTCAAGAAATCTGTAGCAGGCGGCTCGTTGAAATGAAATGAAATGCGTGGAATACAAGGATTGCATAACTTTTATACTTTTTATAATTTTCATATTCTAAAAATCATTAAAAAGTATAAAAATTATGCAATCCTTGGAATCAAAGAGCCGCCTGATATGAGGATTAATGCATGTACATAATATAGCTTTTATCTCATTTGCAGTCTACCACTCAGAACCGTCTAACTATACCTCTCGTTTTTTTATCATTAGAAAGAAGGCGAGCGATCTTAACGTGTCGTTTTATCGAAAAACACTTTGAAAATAAGTCACAACAAATATAATATACGATCATTTACATACTTTTGCTTTCATAAGTAAAATATTGCTATATTTATAAAAAAACTTGTCAATAAAAAGACACGTGGAAATGGTTTACCGTTTTTTCTAATGCTAAAAGACTAAGTATAGTTTCTAGTTATGTACAGTCAGCTGCAGAGAAAAGGCACCCCCCCTGCATACAAAGTTCTGTAAATTAGTATGGACGTGGGGTACCTTTTCTCTGCAGCTGACTGTACCAAATAGGAAATGAAAAAAAAAAACGTTTGTGTAATATATTTTTTTTATTTAATAATAGTGAATATTACGCGAAACTCGGCGTGGGTGGCGCCACTATCACAATCTGAGGGTCTATCGCGATACAAGAAAATCGAACTTTCGTTATCTAACATCTCTGTCACTCTTGCGTATTCGAGCGATAAAGAGGCAGCTAGATAACGAAATTTCGGATTCGAGTTTTCCGGTAGGTCCCCTGAAAACTTGTCAAAAACCTGTTAAAGGTACAGTATGAATAAGTTACGATACGGTGCACTAAAAAAGCTAGTTCTGCACTCTGGTGGCAGAACATTGCAGTAATATCCCCTATTCCTCGTCCTAGACAGACCTATAGCTAGACAGTTGAAATTTTCACATAATGATGTATTTCTGTTGCCGCTATAACAACAAATACTAAAAAGTACGGTCCCCTTGGTGCGCGCGTCCGACCCGCACTTGACCGGTTTTTAGTATTAAACTATAGTCTGGCAAACACAATCTGTCAGTAAGTAAGAACAAAGAAAACTATAGGTACAGTCGAAGGCAAAAATATCGATCCAGACAAATGGCTTAAAAATATGTGAACACGATTTTATTGTCTGAGCGTACACATATTTTTGAGACTTTGGGAATGTATATATATTTATGCCCTTGACTGTACTCATCAATTAAAATGAGACAGTCCTGGGCCAAACTATAAGAAAGCTGTAAATGTCGATAGGTTATTGATCTGAGGTCGATACATGACTATGCCAAAAATATAACCTTTCATACTTAGCAGAAAAGTTCGAAAATTTATGCAAAAATCTATATAGACTTGAATGCAAGTAATAATTACATAAACAAATCGATTTCTATGTTTAGGGTCAGGTCCTATAAATTAATTTCTTCAAAATTGAACAAAACTCACCGATTAAAGGTTATCGGTTCGTGCGTATTTTTTTTTCTTTCTGTATGCGATTTACAGCCCTCGATCACACAAGACATTATCACAAAGGGAACATCAAACCATTACAAATAAAAACTCAACACGTTTTCCAACAATCTTTCAGGAATAGCAAGAATATAATTAAAATAAACCAAGATGACCGCTGAAACATCCCGAAATATTTCAACTAAAATAATACGACTATGTCAAGTTGTTACAGTTGACACCTACCTGTGAAATAACGAACTTATATTTTATTTGGCTGGATTATATTATACCTATAGAACCACATAGGACCATTTGACATTTCCCTCAGTTCATCTTATGACAATACTGAAAAAAACGAAAGAACTTGCGGATTGTTGTCTCACTCACTTATAGACAAAAAGTAATAACGTGTTGTGAATATGATATCTTTTACCAAGCTTTTATTTTTGCCCGGCTTCTTTGCTTTAGTCATTATTCTGAGGTCAACCCTAATAATTGCTCGGAGCAATGCTAAGCCGAACGGAGCCGAAAAAGCCCGAAAGCTCTAGTTTCCTACCCCTGGCAGTAGGTACCTATAAATACACTATAAAGTTACTACACTATTCCATACACAATTTATGATTATTGCCTTCCTCTATCCTTCTCTAAGATACAGTTCACTTCACTACTTCTATTAAATATTAAAATAGGAACTAGCTTGTACCATTACTTTCTTAATCATTAATATATATAGATTTTATCTTAAAATAAAATTCGTAAAAAATGAGCATTAAGTTTCATGCATTACCGAAACATTAAAAGACACATTTAGGCGGCATGTGTCACAAGCGCTAGGAAATTTAACATTTTGAAAGAATTTTATTTTTAAAAGGAAGTTTCCAAGCGCTCGGGGCGCATCGCCCGCCCCTAATAATGCGACCAAGTGATGCAAACTTGAGAGCTTGCCAGGTTCCCTGAGGCAGTATTCCGCATTGACAGTTGAGGACATTGATTGCTAACATTTTAAAATCGTCGTGATCTCGTGATAGCGTGAGCGGCTAAATGTCCATTAGACTTTTTGTGATTTTATCCATTCAGCGCTCTAACATGCTACGGCGTAGAACTGATCGTACGGTTCGTAAAGGGGTCTCTATTGTTTCTCATAAAGTTTTAAGTCATAATATTGTATTATTTGTCCACATTTTCGTTAGTCATAATTTGGTTTTTCACAGAAACGCGTAACTTTTCAGGATTGCCATAAAACAAACCTAACCCAACCTAACCTATCTATAGGATAACCAGAGGAAAATCCTGAAAAGTTAACGGTTTCAGAATTATGACTAATGATAATATGACAATCATTACCGTAAAATGGGGTGAGTAGGGTTCGCGGGGAGAGTTTGGTTATGAATGGGGAGAGAAGGTATGAAAGGGGGGTGAGATGGGTTTTTAGGGCTACTGCTACAAAAATAATGTATTCCAATTTAAAATGGAGCTACAGTAATACTCATAATGAAAAAAAATGATCCAACAGTCTCCCAAAATCACCTTTGTATGAAAACCCATCTCAATTCTCACCCCAATTACGAGGACTACGGGGTGAGGTGGTTTTTCCTGTTTATCGTCAAAGTTATGAAATGGAACTGCCCAAAATAAAATAAAAACTAAAATACAAACGTCCGGAACACTTATTATATGCACCATTCAGTTTGCATATGTAAAAATAAAATGTTATCGAGGTTTGAATGTCAGTTCTGCTAATACTCACCCCATTTTACGGTACATTATGTCTTTCAATAATTATGTCAAACAAAGGGTATCGCTTTCCCGATTGTATCATTCAGCAGTCCTGGGTCCGCTGAGATAGAGGTTACTGCCACCTTTCAACGCAGGGTAAACTTAGGCTTAGTTGCCAATGCCATTAGTGCAGTTTCTTAAGTCCCCGGCAAGTTCGGCCGAATTTCACCTTCCCATACAAACGAAGTTTCGTTCTCATTTTAAAACTACGTGTTGGATTGTTAAACTTTGCACATACAATGACATTTAGGTATATCTATAGGTTTGTAATTAGTTTATAAAACAAACGAAATAGAAAAAATACAAGTTTTTGTATAAAAAACTAAAATTCGCTGTATTTTTTACTATGGTATCTGAAGCTACATAAACTAATTACAGGAAACTTAAAACAAAGTTTCAGAGCAATCTAGCAAGTCGTTTTAAAATGAGAGCGTAACTACGTTTGTATGGAGAGCCGAGCTTGCCGGGGACTATGTATGTAAATAGTCACGTGACTTATTGCAGCATCTTTCATCCCGATAGATTTAGATTTATTTATTTCATAATATTAAATTACATTATAAATTATTTTATGCTAATCTATACGAATTTATATTATGATCGTCAACTATTATATATATACAAATGTCAACCCCATACATACATTTTTTCTTATTGTTTAGCGTTTGTCGATGTACGATTGACATCTTGGCTAGGCCCCCTGTTACCTTCATAGTAAGATTGATAAAGCAATATGTCAAGTTTCGTGATGTGATACGAGTAAATAAAATTAATGATGCGTTACAAAATTTAATGAAAGGTTTCCAAAACAGGTGGCTTAGTGTGCTATCGCCACGGAAGTAACTTTTATAATAAATATTGGCCATGTAACGAGTAATTATTAAAACAATTCGAATAGCGTCCCTGTTCACGTTCCTTGCAGATCCAGTAACGATAGGATTTTCTATTTAGGAAATAACGAAGTGGATAGTTACTCGCGATTACGTGTGGTCATTTTGGCAGAGTTCGTATAGCGTTGATATGACTCGTACTTATTTAAAGACTTATTTTTAGAACTCTACTGATTTTTAGAGTTCCGTACCTCAAAAGGAAAAAACGGAACCCTTATAGGATCACTCGTGCGTCTGTCCGTCTGTCTATCCGTCTTTCACAGCATATTTTCTCCGAAACTACTGGACCAATTAAGTACAAATTTGGTATACATATGTTTATTTGTGACCCAAAGACGGACAAATTAATAAATAAATAAATGAGAAAATTAAAAAATAAAGTTTTTCAAACAATATCGTGTTACATATCAAATGAAAGAGCTCATTGTGAGAATCTCAATTTTTTTTTAATTATATGATAAACAGTTTAGAAGTTTGGGATACATACACCCGGCGCGCACTTAGCGCTTTTCGCTACATATGGCGCCATTCATTTATTACGTAAGGAAATTTAGGGGGGTCGACCGTGACTTATTTTTACTTACAGGGGGGGTGGGATCCAGTCTTGATAGTTCTTACTTACGTAAGAACCTATACCTTACCACACCTTACGATCACAAAAATTCGCAAGTAAAGATAATACTTAGAAAAAGCGCGTGCATCCGTGCGAGTGCCGGCAAAGAAAAACTATAAAATGAAGCAAACTTGATTATTGCCAAAAAATCTTTTTTTGTACTTTTGCAGGTACAAAATAAAAGTTACTAAAGATGTTTCTTAAAAAATAAAAATAAGAACAAACCCGATCCTTCAGATTCTTACGTAATAAAATAAGTATTAAACGGGGGGGGGGTCGGCCTATTCTTATTTTTAGGGTTTCGTACCCAAAGGGTAAAAACGGGACCCTATTACTAAGACTCCACCGTCCGTCTGTCTTCTGTCACCAGGCTGTATTTCATGAGTCATGAACCGTGATAGCCAGACAGTTGAAATTTTCACAGATGTATTTCTGTTGCCGCTATAACAACAAATACTAAAAAGTACGGAACCCTCGGTAGGCGAGTCCAACTCGCACTTGTCCTTTTTTCTTACATAGGGGAGGAATGGGGTCAAAATCTGGCAAAAATCGTCTTACATAATAAATGAATGACGCCTATACGGATCTTCCGGTTTTAGGTATCGGCTACGCTCGTAGCGCGTTAGCTCGCGCTGCCAGTAAATGTGGGCAGTCTTTTGAGTCAAACACGTCCCAATTGGACGAAATACAGTGGGTTATAGTGTCTATGTGACCGTGTGTTTTAGATACTTACACCACCGTACACCATACAATTTAGTTAGACAGGTTGCTTCGCAAAGCTTGTAACGTAGGACCGTAGGAGTTACGAACATCTTAAAATCACATTTACAATCGGGTCTATCGCGAATTTCTTTTGTTACTGTTAGCGACGTGCTCATAATGGGTTTTTTTTCTTTGTATTTAATTTTGTTCATTATGGTGGTACTATAATAATTTGTACAACTTTAGTGTTAAGCTGAAATTTGAAGGTAGATATACCTACGTGTGATGCAGCGACAAGGCTCCAACGGTTTTTGTCTTTGACCACGAGTGAGTCGGCTTGTCAATCCGCGCGCGACACACGTATATACTGCTCTCATATTAAAATCACGTGGTGTTGTAACTTTTCGATAATTAAACTGTTTTTCGTGTCCCGTATTGTGAGCTTTTATTGTGGAACACCTTCACCATCAACAGTTACCTTTATTTACCGACGTAAAAGAATCGACGACGTAAATAAAGGTAACAGAATAAATTCGCGATAGACCCGATTGTAAATGTGATTTGTTATGTGTTCAAAGCGCGAAGGTTTTAAATGTTATATTACTAATCTTACGGCCGGCCTGCTTCGAATACGGCGCAATCGGGCAGGAGAGTACCGTATTTTAAGAATCTAACTAAAATTTCATTTCACACAGTTTATCATTAGTAGCCCGAAATACCTACGTGACATCAAAATTGTCCAAAACTGTAACCTTGCCTAACAACGGCCGTCCGACGCAGGCAATATCCCATATTTCCACAGCTAAACGCGTACAGTTGACGTATCCGGTATCTTCCATATTAGACTGGCATATTGCCAGAAAGGTTTCACGGGCTCTTACCATTGTATGAGGACGTCAGCGGCATGCATTGATGTTTGGGAGTGGATTCTTGTATTAAATTAATAGGATAGGATAAGTTTAAATCAACATAGTATATTTGCCTGACTCGAAAAATTGTGAATTTCTGAGCCGACCCGTCAAGTGTCGGGTACGTGACGCAATTTTTTAACATAATACAGATTTATGCAGGTTATTTAAGATAATCTATAAATTGTATATACAGAATTGTATATACAGATGTGATTGACATGCTCCGAGGAATTGTTCGGATTAATCCCTGCAGCTTCTTTTCGCCATCGCCCTACGCGACAACATTACCATCCTCACCACATAGATGGTTGGCAGTCCTCAACTGTGCGTTTCTCTAGAAACTTCCTGCCTTGCACAGCTAAACTGGAATGAACTGTCGCCTGCGGTATTTCCGGACCGATATGACCTTCAAACCTTCAAGAAGTCCGTCTGCTCGTTTGCCTCCTATTTCATAAAAAAAGGTAATAATGTGGTACGTCCCACAATAAACAAGGAAAAATATATTAACTTTTAAGTTATGCCAGCACCACACTTCGCTGTATTTGCCAAATATTCCTGTTGCATCCCTTTTGTTTTGTATGTCAAAGGAAAGAGATGCAACACGAATATTTGCCAAATAAGGCGAAGTGTGGTGCCAGCATTATGTTATCAAGATAGCTGCCATATGCGTCACGTCCCCGACAAAGCAGACCTTTTTGAAGACCTTTTACCTAAAAAGCTGTTTACAGTGTGTAAATTCAATAAGGGCGAATATTTAAACGGTGTTTAGCATAGCACCTAAGAAGTATATTGAGAAAGATTTTGGTTAGAAATAGTCACCTTTCTTATGTTATAAGGAATTGGATGTAGACAGCTGATTCGTGGACAATCAGTTTTAACCTTTTCGACGCCGTGTCAAACACAAAAGCAGTCAATGAAACAAGATACTCCAACCAAATGCATTTCACTGCTTGCTCGTAAATAATAGAAGCCCATAGAGCTTCATTTTAAATCAATGTTTCCAAGTATATCGGCAAAGCAGGGAATATCGGTTATTTTCCAATTCAGCGATAAAGGGCGCCCGCTCCCTGATGTGAATAAGGAATTCACTTTTAGAATGCAGCTGGTGTGCTAAGCGTTGGAAGTGGGTCAGATCTGTGTCTTATCGATAGGTAATGTAAAATAGTTTGCGAGAATGCAGTACTATCTTAAAATCGTATTTTTAATTTATTTTATACAGATTCGTTAAGGATAATTTATGACGCACTAAGAAAACAAGTTGAATTGCAAATAATTATATGAAAAATGAAAATGAAAAATGAAAAAATGTTTATTGGTTCCTTACAAGTAGTTTACAGCATGGGATGGGATCTTCTTTTAAGCATTAGATATGCTTGTGACAGAAAACCCGAAATCGCTAGTGTATAAACCATTATGTTTGTTTTTAAATCTAGTATTTAACACTTAAATCTGTGTGTGTGTGTGTGTGTGTGTGTGTGTGTGTGTGTGTGTGTGTGTGTGTGTGTGTGTGTGTGTGTGTGTGTGTGTGAAGGTATGTGTGTGTGTAAGCAAAAGTCTAAATGCAATTTGTTAATTAAATAGGTTGTCATAATATTTATTTAGTTGTGGACATTTACATGTAAAAATAAATGTGATAGAAAAGGGTTCACTACCTATTTTATCCAGGGAAGCAATACTCTTACGAGAATACATACATGCGACACATATGTAGGTATTAAGAAGTCGGTAGGTGCGCCGATTTCACTTACGTTTTTAAGGGCCAACGTTCCAAAAATATTTACACGAACTTATTGTCAGTGTCTTAGAGGCGTGTATATACTTTTGGAACGTTGGCCTGTAAAAGTGTCTCTGAACTCGACTGTACAGTTTATTCTGTATTTACCCTATTTATTTTATAATTATACATGGTAGATGTAGATCAAAGAAAACACATGGATTCATTAAGAAATAAAAACTTTTATTATTATCAGTTCAAATATCGTATTTACATTTTTTTTAAAGAGTAAAAGCACATTGTTTATTAATTGGGGTCCCTTTGTTTGACATAATTATTGAAAGTCGTACTATCATTAGTCATAATTCTGAAACCGTTAACTTTTCAGGTTTTTCCTCGGGTTATCCTATAGATAGGTTAGGTTAGGATAGGTTTGTTTTATGACAATCCTGAAAAGTTACGCGTTTCTGAGTAAAACCAAATTATGACTATTGATACTATGACAATCATTACATTATGACTTTCAATAATTATGTCAAACAATAGAGACCCTTATTTATTACATACGGCCGGGATCCCACTGTGGCGCACACCGTGCAGCTGATTGTAGCCATCTAAATGCCGATACACACAGCAAGCGCAGCACGGCACCTTTACAATACATCGCTTGCGTTGCCTAGGTACTTGTAACTTGTAACGAATTCGGCACGCAATGAAAGCGATGTACAGACCAAATATATATATATATATATATCGGAGCGGTCAAAGTGTTCACAGATCTGATCAAGACTTAAAGTGCATGTTTTGATATTTTTCAGCACCTTGGCCGCTCCAATATATCTGATAGCGACTCTTACCTGTGTGGCCTGAACTTAAGCTTATAGTATTATTTGACGTTATCGTGCGTAGCGTGCGCCGCATTGGGAACCCGACTTAAAATAATTAAAATGTCATAAATTGGATCATCAGGACAAATTTAAAGTGAAATAATAAGAATTACAGTCTAGATAAACATAGTACCTAAACAAAATCTCAGGGCCCGCGGGGCAACGCAATGGCAACTCATAGGACAGTCGTGAACAAAACCATAACAACTAATCCTTTACTTCTATTTACACAATTCGTTCCGTTGCCACGACGTCAACATCAGTTCTTCATTATACAAATGCAAATTATTATTATACAATAGAATTTTCACTATCCCTCATATAAATGCTCTGTGTATTACTGACATTTATATTCAAGTAGACGCACGAGGTGCGGTGCCTCACTCAACGGGTGAAATATTTACTTTGCCTCTCTCCTTACACTTAACTTAGGTAAAAATTCAACAAATCATTTACACTGAACATATTGCGTTTCACGAACTATACAATTTACGTACTATTTTGGTGTTCGGAACCGATTTTGAGACGCGCGCGGGGCGGCGGGTTTGTGACTGGACACTCTTCAGCTCTCACGTACATTTGACATTTAACTTTAGTACAATCAGTATGCGGCTCACAGGAAGTCAGTGGGTAAAGTTGGAACTATGCAGTCAAACTGTTCCTAGACAAACTGGATTTGGGATTTAGCTACCCACTCCGCACAGACAGCACTATGTGAACTAAGTTTTCATACTGTTTGTACAAATGAACCGAGCATGTATATAGTTTAGAGTGGTTTTATAAGCCCCTGCCCCGCTGCGCTGAAATCGTATAAGTATCTAAAGCTCAGTACAAAGTAATCTACGCTAACAATTTGATCTACGCTCAATAGATGTTCCGGACACACTGACAACTCGGCTACCTTTCTATCAGCTTGTTCTAATTGGCAGTGAGTTTGCGAATCAGACATTGATTCTTTAAGAAACTTATGTCGTACAAGGCATGGTATATTTAAGTTATCTAATGACGCTGCGATACAAACACAGCTACGGATTTACAACTTAATACGAAACGACAACTCCTACTTTTAATTTACAAGAGTCGAGAGCGACTTTATTGCTATTTAAGTCAATAAGGCCATTTTAATATTTGCCGCGGCGACGCCGGGCGACCGCTGGACTAGATTAGCATATTTTGTCGAGCGAGGAACGCCCGCCGAGGCAAACAAGAAACGGACTCGAATGCGACTCCCGAAGCGTCTTGAGATAGAAATACCGGATATTTTATAAGCGTTTAACTGTTGGCACAAATTGGTGTTACTGCATAATTGGCCTAAACTCTACTTTTAATCACAGACGTTATTTAAAAATTCACTAAACTAGACAAGACGATTGGGCGTCGCATTCTTTTACAAATAAGTATTGACTCGGATCTCCAGCTATCGTAGAATTAGTGGTATAGTGCTTACAGTATCTATTCCTACCGCTTCCACACTTATCGGCCATAGCTGTGATCTCAGCCGCTTATTTAAAAGTAGGTATTTTGTACTAATGCGCGCTGCCAATGTGCCGGTGCGTACTACCTTCGCACTCCTATTCTTACCGTGAGGGACCTAAAATTCGACTAAACTGGTTAATTCACTAGTCTTCAAGCAAGACGGACACTACATTTTAACTACGCCTAACTCTCTCATCAACAGAACAAAGGTATTAAATTTAGTATAGTTTTTTACAAATCGTCAAATCCCCTATCACAATTTACAGTAGGACGGTCCCACACATCATAAATTTGAGATCTGTCGTGATATTATACAAATTTTGGTAATAGATAAGCTATCTTCGTTCAATTCACATTGTATCACTGAAGCGACTTGCAGCCCGCAACCGAAGACGGGTGCGTGACGAGGCTAGCGTGCTGTGACGCCACCACCCCGACCCTATCAAACTATTTGAGCACCGTGGAAGGAATGAGTGTGCATAAGACTTAAACAGCCAGGGTACCGCGGGGCCTTTGCTTTGATACGGGGCGTTTTTCTGAGACACAATTACTTTTAAACCGCTAGTATGGCATAGTTAGAAATTAGTAGAAATAAATCACTTGCGACAGAAAAACGCCATGCGCGAATGGTTTTGTTACTTGTGTGTTTACATCGCTCGGTGTGTTGATAGATTTGACGGCCCCGCGTTTTAGCAGAATTAGCATTGAACAGTGCATCAAGAGTTAAATCACATCGATATCATCCATTTGTAAATATAAATAAACATCTTCAAAATTTTTCTCAAATTATGAGCATATATCCAGCATAAAAATCTTTTAAAATAACATGTCATACTCTTCTCAATTATAGATATACCTACCTATAGGTATATGGCACACTGCTCTGTTTATATATTTATACATTAAATTCATACACTCGATACCTATCAGTTTACCTTGTCACCATAGAATAATTGAATTATATGGATGGATATTACGTTAGAAGCTTAACAAGCGCTAATATAATATTCGACAAACAATCGACGGATCGACAAATAATACGCCTCGGGTCGGAACGAATACTGCCCGGCATTCGATGCCCGTTCGTCGCTTCTAACCTAGACATCACGAAACGTTGGTCCACCGAATACAAGTCAACCATATTTCTGTCGATTACAACTATAGGAATTGAAACTTGCCTACGCTAGAGTCCGCGCTCGCACGTGTGGGGCGCGCCAGAACAGAACGGATTGAACTAGGCTCGGCGGCTCACTTGACGACGTGCCGCGACTCCGAGCACGGCGCCACGCCTTCCACTGTGAATATTGATATCTCTGTAACAATACAAAACATGCTTGTCATATTTATTCTTACATCGATAAGTGTTGTGGGAATTCATTTTTCAAATCATTCTGGAAAGTAATATAAGTATACAGACTTATAATTTCCCAATGAGCAAGAAATCAGATTAATTTATCTTTTGTTTTTTAATTTATTTATCTCAAAGTAATAAATACTATCTCGAGCAGAGGAGTCCTTAATATAACCTTAAACAAGAGACTGTGCTCGCACGGCACTTATGAAGACAAGCACATACCCCAAACTATAAGTGCAAATCGGAGAATCATAGAGAAGGAACCAACATATAGTCCCTGACGTTTTGGCGCAGCGCATTTCAATGTACTTAGATATTCAAGATGTGGAATTGATAACATAGTGTCGAGATTTTTCAGCATCTGCCAATTGAATAGACTGATAGAGAATCAGAATGATATAATGTATGTACCACCTCAATCATGTTCACAGACGGCAGACCGGCGCTACTTGTACTTGATTTCGAGACTAGGCTTGTACCGCGTCTCCGGGTAGAGCGTGACGCCCTCCACTGTGAATATCGATACCTCTGCAACAACAAAATCATATTTCGAGTCTAAGGCTGATAAAGGCTAAGGCTGATAATTTTTTTTTTTTAATATTTATATGAATAAATTAGGTGACTATAAAATCACTACGGAGTGGGAGCCCAGAAACCGCACCCGGTAACGATGGCGGGATGAACTACGTCCTGCGTCCGTCCTTGAAAGTCCTGTCCACCGAGCGTCACTATTATCCTCGGATTGTAAGAGAAGCTATCGAAATTAAAAAACACCCGAAAGATTTCAACAGGGAAGACGGGTACAAATTATCGTCAACTTGGGGACCAGTGATTCAGATGTTGAAACCAAAGGATCTATCTTCGGACCAGTGTGCCGGATATTTTTAGTGTTGCGTGTCGTGCCTTGGACAAAACAAAACATTAAACAGAAACGGGTAGATAGTTATTTGTCTACCCCGAACATTTATGTGCAACCTAGCTGAAACATCGGAAAAAAGGTAAAATTATGAAATTTTATCGCGTTAGACCCGTTAAAGACATTAAACACCCTTAAAGGTTTATTTGAAGGGAAGCAGTTACGTGACCGTAACGGTATAGAGGATAATTCTTAACAATCTTATCTAGTTTTTGCAGCTCCTATAAGTAGGTTAATTTTCTTTTTTTCTTGTCTGCTACCAAATTATACGAAAGATCACGCATTAGCGATAAGACTATTAAAACCGAATGATGTTACCTCTGTCAATATGCTAGGTAAAAGTATTGTGTAAATTATAATTTATATTTCTTAAGTGAAAAAAAAAGTATATTATATAGGTACCTCATTTATTCTAGTTTCCTCGATATTCTCTTAAAAGCTTGCAATTGAATATGCTAAAGGAATTTCTCGTGTCATACGTGGGAAGACTTCAATACTTACTCAATTAAGTTGGCTCAATTGACTTAGCAAACTTGACGCCCCTAGACGATTACGATGCGATTTCACTACCGAATGTCACAGACAATATATGTAAAACTTAACACGTCTTCTGGGTATAAAAAGTAAAGTAATTCATGTTTATACGACTGAATGTTACGATCTTATGCCTTAAACTCCAACTATATGCCATGACTCAATGATTATGTTCTTAATCTTGTGTATCAGACTCCTTTATAACCAGGTATATGTGCATTGTTTTTATTGACAAATCAAAAATAAGAGTAAAAACACATTTGTGTGATTATTTCTTTCTTTACCTCAAATTCACATAGATATAGCCAATGGTATCATATTTTGTTCTGTGAAGACACATAATTTTACCGTTTAAACCCCTTATTCATTAAAACTTAGCAAGCATCGGTTAAATTTTGTCTATTTCTAACATACAGAAATATCGGATAGACGATTATGAACAGTTTGTTAGATTTGACACACGTTTATGAAAAACGCCACAAGTATTTTCATCCATTCACTTTCATCGGATCCGTCATTACGCATCAAATACGCTACAAATCCATTCATTATTAGAAACCGATAAAAACTCCAGTTTAAACGGCAATTAGTTTCGACGAGAAGAGTGGCCAATCGAACCGGTTTTAAAATCTTGCCAATTAACTAATGGCTTTGTGATAGATATCTGTTAAATTGAAAGGCTATGGATATCAGTTTCTCATTACCGAACTTAACTGCTATCTGAAGGTAATTAAGTATTTGTTTATTTTTACTTTCAAACCGTTTAGGAATCACTAAATACCTGCCTATTAATGGGCAGAACTGAAAAAATGTAGATAACCTGAACCTGACAATTACACTGACTTTGATAGTTTCATCATCCCGGGAAACCGCCGAACTCACTAATATGAGTAGTATGTGTGATATTAACCATCAGGCAAATAGGAGCAATCAGTGTGTGTTGTCAGTGATGACGTATGGCACAGAAACATGGTCGCTCACGATGGGCCTCATAAGAAGGCTCAAGGTCACTCAAAGAGCAATGGAGCGAGAATCAGAAATGAGGAGATACGCAGGAGAACTAAAGTTGTCGACATAACTAAGAGAATTGCCGTACTTAAGTGGCAGTGGGCGGGCCACATTGCTCGCAGAACCGATGGCCGATGGGGCAGAAAGGTTCTCGAGTGGCGATTACGTACCGGAAGACGCTGCGTGGGAAGGCCCCAGACTAGATGTACCGACGATCTGGTTAAAGTCGCGGGAAACCGTTGGTTGAGGGCAGCGAATGACCGTTCGTTGTCGAGATCCTTGGGGGAGGCCTTTGTCCAGCAGTGGACGTCTTTCAGCTGAGATGATGATGATGATGATGATGAAATAGGGGCAATAGGGGCATTCCACAAAAAAGTCCACTTTGTCGGGGATGTGACGCATATGGCACTTACCTTAGGTAATAACCTGCAGAAATCATTATTATTATATAACGTTGAATTTAAAGCTAAGTTATCAATCGTTATAGGTATAAACGAGTGTTAAAAAATTGCGTGACGTACCCGACACTTTTCTGGAATGCCCCAATAGCTGAGCCGCGATACTAAATGTGCGATGTAACTGTAGTGTAACAGCCTTGATGCCATTAGTGTTGCACCTCTCCGCCTTCCGTCTACCATCTCTTAAGCGCAAGAAAACGCCAAACTCTATAGTCAAGCATCTCTACGGATAACTCACCATCAGGCAACTCGTTGAGCCGCGGCGGTAGATGCGCGAAGTAACTGTGATGTATCGCCCTCGGCGCCGCCAGTCTTCTCCTCGGGTCGGGTTGCAGTAACGCGGCGGCGAGTCGCTCCGCGTTTCTTCCGCCATCTCTTAAGCGCGGGAAGGCGGCGCCGAGTGACCGTGCGGGGCAGGTGCCCCATCGGGCTATGTGGGAGCGGAGGCCGGGGAGCCGGGAGACGCCCGGCCAGCTTTCTTCGGTTGGGGTTCCGACGACCTGGTGGACAATATAAGAATGTTATGAATATAGACGAGGCAAGCCTAAGAAATACTACCTCAAATTCACCAAGAATTATATGCCAATAGTATTATCAGGCAGAATATCGAAAATTACGCAAAGAAATTACTGAAAGCGGATGCTGATCTCCGAAGCTAGATGTGCCTCCAGAATAATGCCTTGATCTTCGCGCAACATTTCTATCGAACCTGACGTTGTATGTAGCGAAAGGTGCCAATCTAGGATGCCAGGAGAGACATGAGATGTCTAGCCAAGTCGAGTACTCCGTGTGCGAAGTAGTGAGGAATGCCACCCGAATGAACGCTAGAGTGGGACAGATATACATACCTTGAATATCTTGTCGAGCTGGTCGTGCGTGTCACGCACGCCGGGGAAGGTGGGCACGCCGCACAGCATCTCCACGAATATACAGCCAACACCCCACATGTCTAGCGACGTTGAGTACTCTGTGCTGCCTAGTAGGACATCTGTGGACAATTAATCTGTTTGAAACACAACCATTTTAGAAAAGACTTCGTTGCTTAGAACTTCTAAAGTTAATTTTAATCCTTGAAAAAAAAAAACTTTGTAATGGCTGGTGAATATTACTGTCTCGTTTGAACTGCAAATTCAGTATCCCAACATGTCTCCAATACGGGGGATACTATGCTAGCGATTGCAATTTCACTATGCCAGTCTAACTGCTTATCTGTCTGTGTCTGCTGCATAACAATATATCAAGATGAATCGCGAGTAAGATACTAAATATTATGGGTAAGTAATTGAATATTCGCGCGTTCTAACCGCGCATTTATCATCATTATTCTCACCACGATCTTATCATTTACATTTTACATAAAAGTAAATTCTTAATATAAACTCTTATAATAAGATTTATTGTTTGAAAATAATGACGAAATACACAGAAGAGATAATATTACAACGTAAAGCTCACCCGTAAAATTGACTGTAATACCACTTGCAAAACGTTAAATATCAGTTCAAATATTGCCGGATAGAAATGTGCAATCTTACCTGGTGGTCGTACCACAGCGTGACGACTTCATGCGAATATGTATGGCTGGGCAGCGACTTGGCCCGCGCCAGACCGAAGTCCGCGAGCTTCAGCTCCCCTTGTAAACTTATTAGAAGGTTATGTGGCTACACGTCTCTGTGTGCGTGAGGACTTTTTGCACTCCGTCTCTCCAGCGGTACCTAGGGCGACCAGAGGCCGGATAAAAATGTGTAATCTTACCCGGTGGCCTGTACCACAGCGTAACGACTTCGTGCGAGTATGTGTGGCTGGGCACCGACTTGGCCCGCGCCAAACCGAAATCCGCGAGCTTCAGCTCCCCTTGTAAACTTATTAGAAGGTTTTGTGGCTTCACGTCTCTGTGACAAAGGACAAATAAATCATGAATTCATTGTGTGCAGATTACGCAAGTAACTTAGGGTTTAGTTATGTTAGTTCATGTAAGGGTGCGTCCAGATCCGACGACACACCATTTTCAAACTACATGCGCATTAGATATGGTGCTAGGAAAGGCTCAGGACACTTCGTCCACGCTCCTATTTCGTCACCTTTTTAAATCGTCAACAATGTGCCTTTTCGTCAGCATACAATTCCTTCATCGTCATCCTTTCTAGCTCGTCCATGTCCATATTCCTTTATGGTCCTCTGTGCTAACTCGTCATCGCCACCATTCGTATATCTTCTATAGTAGAGTGCTAAGGCGATATATGAATGGTGAAAGTTAACACTGGTCGATATAATAGGAATTTGGACGAGTTAAGAAGTTGACCACGTAGGAATGTTGATAAAAGAGGACAGTGGACCATATGGCAATGAGGACAACTTAAAAAGGTGACGAAAAGAGCTATGGACAAAATCGCCCTGAAGAAATGCCGGTGACCAATTAGTACTCCTTTAGGTGTCTAAATCTAGCTAGTGAATGCACTGTGAGAGCACATGCATGATGGCTTCAGATTGCGCGCCTAATTATCGCCTCCATACGAGACTCGCATAAAGCGGGCAATGTATAAAGTAAGAACGTTAAGCACGAAAAATTTCGTACCTACATTGGCCCGCCTAATCCTATCTCTGTCGCACGCGCGTAATCACATTGCTGTCTCGTCCATGACGCCGGCAGTCAATGACATAGTGCGAGCGGGACAGCAATAAACAATGCGCGATAGAGATAGGAACAGGCGGGTCAGTGTTCGATATTCTTCGCGCTTAGCGTCCTTACTTTAGCAAATACGCGTGCGCACTCGCGGCGCATTTGCTCTCCTGGACGCACCTTTTCACAATGTTTCGCGAATCGATATGGGTGCACCTTTATACTAGAGAATTCTGTTAAGATGTGGTAATAACAGAAAAACAATCTCGCTACACCGCTTATCATAAAATTAGTTTTGCAAAGAGCAAACTAAACGCAAAAGGTCAGTTACGATTAAATCTGCTAGGTAAGTAGTAGGTAGTAGTAGTTCAATATATGTGTTATCTTTGTATATTACGAACTTGCTTAAACATCCTAAGCTCTTGCAATAACTGTTCACTGATTCTTAATTAAAGAGTAAATACTCTTGAGGTAATAAATAGTTATTTGTTATACAAGGGTGCAAAGTTGTATTTTACCCGCGAGTGTTTCAACACACGAGAAGTAAAATACATTTGCACCCGTGTGTAACACAAAACTTTTCCCCTCACTATAGCGAGGAAAGAGCAACATCCACAGGCATTAGAACATCTTCATCACTGGAATCACTAATTTTTTACTATATTATAACAGAAAACACTAGAAATTCTGATTTTTACGTGAGTCGGTGAGAAGAACAGTAAAAATTTTGTTGACAATGTTGACATTTCTGTTCTGACGTATGAAATGTCAACGATGCGTTTTGAAATTGCATCGACTCAACTTGTGCGTTCAGAATTATATTTAACATCATTATAAAAAATCTAACGTTTCTTATGGAATTTTAAGGTTTATGACTTAAAATTATTAAATAAAGCTAAATTTGGTATTTTTTATTAGATTCTCAAACCATTTATTTAATGATAATTAATATCGAACGAACCATTATTATGAGCGTTTTACGTTTTGTTATCTGTCAAGCTACTTAAACACGCTCCATCCAAGGTCAAATTACTTTCCCCACTAGTGGATAAAATGCGTTTTTCCCCGCTTGTATTGAAGGATAAACGACAACTTTCCGAGCTAGTGAGGGGAAAATATAATTTCCTGATAATGCTACTAGTATTTTCAATGCATATGAGTAATATTCAATGTTCTTTGCCCATTCACGATGAAACTGTTTTTTATTAGTCTAATAACTGAGCAAAGGCCACCCCTCTAGATTTCTAATCTGGTACAAGTAAAATGCTTAAGCGGCGACTAACCTATAGAATGTAAATGGAAATTAAATTAAACAAAACAAACATAATGAAGAACGGTCGGGTTAAACCATTACCTTCCACTTTACATTAATTCAGGGGTAGGTCTGGAATTCCATGAGAATGTCGCTTACGTAACGCTTTTGCCTTGTACAGCAGCTATCTTAATCAAATCTTAATTCGTTAGCCTCATGAAATATTACCACATCCATCACTTTCTCAGCATTTTCAAAAGTATTAGAAGAATGGTATTCTCGTGGAATGCCCCTCAGCACCTCTCGAACTGTGTGTTCGCGTTACTAAACTGTCAAATTTGACTGCAAACAACCAATACAATACATACCTGTGTAAAACTCTTCTCCTATGACAGTAAGATAGCCCCCGCAGCAACTGTAACATGAATAGGCTGACGTTGTGGTGGTTGAGCCCGCCGGGATGCCTCTCCATGTATTGCGATAAGTCCGTGTCCTGTATCATAAGCACACAGTTAGAAAATTGGTCTTATCACACAGTAACATATTTTCATATATTTAAAAATTACGTCACCGTTCAAAACTGCTTATTCCTTAATAATCCTTGCTTGTGATACAGTTGTAGCATTGTATTGTATTCATTTAATTCAAGCAACAACATGGCTCATAAAACATAAAAAAATCAATTAACAATTAAAATTAAAATACAAACTTAAAGATTAAAATATGTATTACTAAAATATTAACTAACTTACAGGAAACACGTCAAAAATAAAAGAATAAAAATTAAGAAATAAATAAAATATGATTCATATAGAATTTCAAATAAACTAAATTTAAATCGAATGTCATGGTCGCGTAAAAATAAGTTACACTGTTACATGTCCCTCATAAATTAACGAATACCTATACAAGACTGATTATTTAACCCATTTTTGAGGCGTGATCGTCACTTTTTTTACACGCATGTACAGTCCCCCGCTCCGTGATTGTTATGCTATTTAGGCCCACTTTTTTTTTTTGTTCACGGAGTGGGCGAATGCTTTTACGCACCGTCCCCCCGGCCGCGAGAAGGCCATTGATGGGGGGGGGGGGGGGGGGGGGGGGGACTCGCCGCTCCTGTCCCCTCTCAACTGGCGAGAGGGGAGGGAGAACCTGGCCCTACCCACTAAACCCACTCCGGCGTTTCATCTTTGCCGTTTGTGAGGGCGCCATGGGATCGAGTACCTCTACCACGATATTTAGGCCCACTTGCACCATCCCACTAACCCAGGATTAAGCGGTTAAACCGTTAACCCAGTGTAAAATTGTACTGGTAACCATGGTAACTCCATGTTTAACCGGTTAACCCCGGGATAGTGGAATGGTGCAAGTGGGCTTTAGGGTAAGTATATAACAACCAATTTAGCCAGGTCCCTACATAGCTTAACAATCGCGAAACGGGATTACCTTTGCTTGAAGATCGATAACTTTTATCATGCGGATCCGCACGCCGCTCCGGTGTGTGAGCGAGGCAACGCTATGCACGTATACATATACAATACAGCGATAGTTTCAATATAATAAATAAATAAATATTAAATAAATAAATAAATATTAAATAAATAAATATTATAGACATTCTTACACAGATACATAAGGCTTGTGTTGTAGGTACTCAGACTACGATCAATGTAATATACAAATACTTAAATACATCGAAAACACCCATGACACATGAACAAATGTCTGTGCTCATCACACAAATAATTGCCCTTACAGGGATTCGAACCCAGGACCATCGGCATAAAAGGCAGGGTCACTACCCACTAGGCCAGACCGGTCGTCAAAATATGTGACGTTTTCAACCAAAAGGAACCACATTGTCGCTTGTTGATAAGGTTGAATTCTAATTGAAGCTATATGAAAATAGCGACTTACTGACAAGTGACAATAAGTACCCTTTTGGTTGAAAATGGCACATATAAAGACTGTCTTATATGATATCTACTCTGGTTTTGTCTGCATTAATAGATAATTTCCGAGTCATTCCCGTTTGTTCCACGTAATCGTGACAAGATAGATATTATGGAACGAAATAGGAATTATTTTCCTGGAGACAATCCATTAACTCCAGTGGGATAGAAAAAACGAATATCACTCTGTAGCGATATTGAGTAAATCTTTGTGTTGTGAAATGTTAGATTAAACGACGGTAATGCTAAGGTAGTTTCAGTATGAGCGACTTACGTAAACCTACGATTTGAGGCAAATTTGTCATGAGTGTGGTATAAATAAAGCCTGAGTACCGTAATAATATATGTACAAATAACCATAGATATAGAATAGATTCTTTTTCCCTCCCTAGCTCGGAAAGCCGTCTTTTATCCTTTAAAACAAGCGGGGAAAAACGCATTTTATCCACTAGTGGGGAAAGTAATTTGACCTTGGATGGAGCGTGTTTAAGTAGCTTAACAGATAACAAAACGTAAAACGCTCATAATAATGGTTCGTTCGATATTAATTATCATTAAATAAATGGTTTGAAATTTAATAAAAAAATACCAGATTTAGCTTTATTTAATAATTTTAAGTCATAAACCTTAAAATTCCATAATAAACGTTTGTTTTTTAATAATTATGTTAAATATAATTCTGAACGCACAAGTTAAGTCGATGCAATTTCAAAACGCATCATTGACATTTCATACGTCAGAAATGTCAACAGTCAACAAAAATTTTACTTATAAACTTCTCACGTAAAAGTACAGAATTTCCAGTTTTTTGTTATAATATCGTAAAAAAATGAGTGATTCCAGTTGATGAAGATGATCTAAAGCCTGTGGATGTTGCACTTTCCTTGCTATAGCGAGGGGAAAAGTTTTGTGTTACACACGGGTGCAAATGTATTTTACTTCTCGTGTGTTAAAACACTCGCGGGTAAAATACAACTTTGCACCCCTGTATAACAAATAACTATTTTATAGTACATCTGGTGCTCCATTACGACACCCTGTGCTATAATAAGCACATTGCGTAACTACGTCGAAAATTAAAAGGGCCATATGTACTGTAAAACGTTGTACGATACACGTGCGAATAGATAATTCGCAACTCGTGTCGATTTAAAAATTTCGCACTTGTATCGTAAATAACTATTATTATACGTCAGTGTGTATAACAAGTATTATAGAATGGTAAGCAGATCCGCATCCCGAACGAGAGTATTCAATTAAAACGCTAAAGTTAGGTAACGAGTTTGAATGAGTTGTTGGATTTTCCATAGAAACGATGCGTTGGAAAACATTTTTCATGTATTCCGCCTTTGAGATGGATCCGTGAACGGTGAACAAGAGTACTCAATTAAAACAACATCGAAGTTGGAAGTTCGGCCGGAATTAGGAAGAAAGTTTGAGAAAGAAATGAGTTTGGATGGATAAAGGGGGATGCGATTGTACTCGTATCCGAGGTTGACGCTTTTGCGGGTTTCTATTATGCCATTTTCCTTATGAGGCTAGCTACACTCTAATAGATAGGGTGCGTTTTGTATTGCTTTCTGGTTCTGATAAATGAAATGAAACTTTTATAGACCGCATTGTGGTTGCGACAAACTATAAATCGTTCAGCGTCGTCTTGTCATGACGGATATGATAGTCGCCTTATTTATACAACAGCGTGATAATGACAATGTCTATTACTTTAAATTGCGCGGGGTGAAAAAGTCACATTTGTTCTATCACGTGTACCTATAGCAGCATCCATCATACATGTGCAAGAACTAATATTAACTATAATTATATTTTGAATGTTCGAACCGTATAAACTCTTCTCCGGTAACTCCCATTTACTTTTCCTCCCATTAACTTGGGGTCGGCGCAGTTTTCTAAGTATTTTTCCATTCTTTGTCAACCGTCAAGTAATGTCTAAAATGATTCTTACCAGAAACTCAAAGACGTTTCCCTGGTGTGCACACGATTTCGTGTAGAGTGACGATGTTGGCGTGCTTGAGCTCTTTGAGCAGCGACGCCTCCCCGACGGTGAACGGTACTACTTACCACAAACTCGAAGACGAACGTGAGCGTTTCCCTAGTGTGCACGATGTCGTGTAGAGTGACGATGTTGGCGTGCTTGAGCTCTTTGAGCAGCGACGCCTCCCTGATGGCGGTGAAAGGCGCGCCTTCTTCTTCTTGCAGTCGGATCTCTTTCAGAGCTACCACTTGTTGCGTTAAACTGGGGAGGAAAAAAAACATGAAAAAAAGTCACATTATAGATAGGGTTCAGTTTCTCTACCTCGATTAGTTCCAGAACAACAATTAGTGCCAGTTGCACCATCAGCACTTGACAGACTGATCAACGTCACCCGGCGCGCCGCGGCGGTTTACTATGAAACTTTCCATACAATAAAATTTAGCGAACTATTTAACGATGACAAACAGTCTGGTGCAACCGACTCTTAATCTCGCACTTGGATACCGAGGTCAGAATATTAATAAAACGTTTGAAATTAAGACAGTAAACTTTGTAGTACAGTCGAGTTCATAAATATGTGTACATTTAAGGTGAAAAAATGTATACATATTTATGAACTCGACTGTACATAGGTAGTTCCATCCAAATAATGGCGCACCTTGGCAAGCCTTTGTGAATGCGCATAACAGGTATTTTACTTCGCATTTCCCAATATTTTGATTTATGTTGCAAATATTTATTTATTCATTCAATCATTTATTCATTTACTAGCTAGTCTTCTGCAGATAAATCAATGTTTATGTCCATCATGTGTATTGTGTTAGGTTAAACAATACATGTTACGTATAACCAATAGTGTCCGACCGAAGATTCGGCCGTAGTTTCGGCTTACGAAGTGGTACTTCATGCTAAGTATGAAAGTAAGTTTAGTTAGTGACAAAGACCAAAAGTTGGGGAACAAGTAAGACAACAATATTAATATACTGATTTATGTATGCAGAAACTAATTGGCTGGACGGTCAACGCAGTCTTAATATTTGTATAAAAACGGTTTTATGGCATTTTTAAACGATTTTAATAAGTGTACAAAAGTTTCGGCTTCAGTTTCGGCCGAAACTAGAGCCAAGACGAACCTTCGGTTTCGGTTTTGGCAAAAAAACATGTTTCGGTCGGACACTAATAACCAAATACAAATGGTGCTCATGTTTTATATGTTTATAGACATATTCAATAGCAGTAGCTCTCATAGAAATTTTAATTTATATTTGTTAAACGATGTTCATTCGTTTCATTTTATAGAGACTTTCCACAGTTTAACTACTCAGGAAATATACCTACAAAATATGAGCCATAAAATCTTTATGATGCCAGGCAAATTTACGCTTAAAAATGCCACTGGAAAACATAAATGTTAACTTAATTGCGTATCGTAAAAACGCAAACTATTCAAATCTAAACGTTTTATGCAGAATGCGATTTCTATATTTATATTCGTGTGCAATCTATAAAACATACGAATATGACTTCAAAATGCTAAAAATCTGCCCGGTCATTGATCCTTGTATATAATAATTAATTCATTAAATCTAAACATACTAAATCACGCTGGGTTTATTTCGGTAATCCACTAATGGGGCTGAAATCAGTTCTCGCG
Organism: Cydia strobilella; assembly: GCF_947568885.1. NCBI lineage: Eukaryota > Metazoa > Arthropoda > Insecta > Lepidoptera > Tortricidae > Cydia > Cydia strobilella. The sequence goes on along the minus strand of NC_086051.1, from coordinate 13,769,066 downwards.
TGTGCGATTGCAGTGAACGTATTTGATCTCTAATTTATTGGAACTAGATTGAATTAATAATGATCCTGAAGTTGCATTAGAGTATAACAAGAGCTGTTGCGGTAGGTAGGATCCCTGAAATTTGTTTTTATACATTTTTTACGGTTAATACACTTTTGGGCTTAATATGTGTTTTGGTGCTCCCTGCTTGAATATAATCTATATAAGCAGGTTTTACTGTATGTAAATAAGGGACCGTAGTCGATGCAATGCCAGTCACAATATTTCATCGATATTAGTTCTCGATTCGACTGTTCAAATTCCCCACTGCCTCCGTTTGCCTGAAATCCGGAGTCCGCTCGAATACCTGAGCGTATAAGCTATACTGACCAACCATACTATGTGAGCGTACCTAATGTTGATTCTGCTGAAATTTACAAGAGCTCTAGCCAACGGTGAGTAGCCAGAATCCAGGGACATCACAAAGGACTATTTTCATAAGATCCACTAGTTTCATTTTAAAATATTTAGATCAATACGGTTTCACCACAGAAATAAATGTATATATATACATATATTAAATCTGTGGGTTTCACTCACTATAATTTTTAGTCACTTTTGGCGACATGTTTCGAATTAACGACAGAAACGGCCAGTAAGGTCATAGTTTAGGTTCGACATAGGGCTACCAGGCGTAGGATTTTACCCTACATATACCTATACATAGACATATTTTTTTTAAAGTGTATGTTTCGATTACTTTTAATTTGTGATTTACTGATGGTATACATAATTTTTTTTGACGTAATAATGAATAGGCGGATGACATTTGTCTTTATTTTATCATAATTTGCATCCGTTAGCTGTCCATTGTTAACCTTTCGAGACCTGTCGGCTCCCTTGCTATATGTACCCTATTGTATGTCGCCATATTGTATGTTATTGTATGATTTGTGTGTTGCCATATTTGTCCGGGTCTAGAAAGGTTAATAATCATAATATCAAATTACAAGCATCAATATACTTATGTATATTCATTTTCTTTTGTTTGCTTTGAGATAGAAAACCAAATAATATCTTATAATAATATTTATCTACATATTATGTAGATTAGAATCATCCGTCAATCACAAACTACCTTTGAAACAGCTACAATACGATATTAATGTCGATCAACCTTTCGTTGCCATATAACAATAACAAAGAGAATTGATATAGGTAGGTATTGTCTCGATTATGAGTCGATCGAGCTACTTTCAATATTCGCAATTGATTTCTGAATAATCCAGTTATTTTGCCATTTTGCTCGGAAACGTTAGGTAACTTTTTAATTATAAAAGTACCTAAAGTTACATATTAATAGAGTCAGGGATTTAGTCAGCAATTTCTAGAGCGGCAAAACCTTCACAAGAGCAACAATATACTTTCATTCATACTTCATTTCTCCTTCAAAAGGCACGGGACCGTGAATATTGCATGTAGTGTTCCCGTACGTACGTAAAACGTTAATGAGCTAGCAACTAACCAAATTGTATTTTGTCGTATTCATGGCCTCGGCAACTTTCAGTCCTTTGTGTGGAACTTTACCATGTACAGGAATGCAGTGGGAAGGGGTTAAATCACTTTGAGAATAGTTTGGATTAGTGATGGGCCGAATATTCGGTAATTATTCGGCATTCGGCAAGTTTTCTAATGGTCGTATTCAGCCGAATTTTTCGATTAAAATGCCGAATATTTTTTATTATAATTGTCTTGTTGCAATACTGTGAAATGTGAGCTCCTCCAGAACTTTCCAAGTAATCTCTTCAATCAGGTGACGTTTTCTCGTTGTCATTAAAACATGTTTTGATAACTTATTTGGAGAGTGTAGAAAACTGATTCAAATGAATTGCCTAGGAAGCGATTCATCATGGTTTATTAGAAAGATACAGACGAACTGAATAATTCGGCCGAATATTTGGTTCGGTAAGATCTAAACCGAACATTAGGCCGAACATTCGTTTTCGGCAAATTCTATATTCGGCCGATCTTTAGTTTGGATGAGTGATTAAGTTCGTGTGTTTGCAAAGTTCAAAAATGCTCGGCGGAGAGACACGATTGATAAATGTTGACCTTTTGGGCGTCTAAAAATAGATGCTGAATACCAGTTGTGTAATGGAAAGGGGTTGTCTCTGGATAAATAGAGGATGGGAATCGGATTTCATTGACGTCACGTCCCAAACTTTGGATGAATACGTAAGCATTTAAGATGTAGTGTAGAGAAACTTTGCGTTCTTTAGGTCGCTGCGTTGATTGCTGTATTGACGTACTCTATTCAGAAATTTATAAATATACTTATGTATTTATAGCTATTTAATACAAGTATTACGAGTACTTACAGGTATTACAAGTAATTAACAGCTATTGTATTCCCTCTATTCACACATCAAATATATCATTTTTCGGAAAATTATCATGGCTTTTCGCCATACAGTGTCAATAATGTTTTGTGTCAAACCAAGCAGTGACTTTACTCCAAGATTGTACTAATTCAGTATTTAATTTTAGCCTGAGTTTTTGTTCCAGATTGTTAAAAAATAAAGCTCTCAAAACAAAAATTAATCTAAAATAATAAAATCCTAATATTAATCTAAAATAATAAATATGCTATGCACGTATCATTTACACACATATACAACACCACATATATATTACTTAGATGGATATAGGTATCATAATAAAACGTTTCTTTCTTTCCTCTATCCCATCCATCTCGCTTTTCGGATGCCCCTCCCTTAATCACTTAACTTCGCACATAAAACATACATTTATATTCAACTCCTCCCGCAACACGTTTCATTTTACATACGCCTGTGACGTCAGACGAGCTTCTTACATTACCAATACAAAGCCGGCTCCAGACTGGTGTAACGTGTAATGTAAGATTACGTGTAATACCGTCACCGTATGGACGGCTCTGCCAACGCCTTTGATCGCGCTAAAAACTGACAGCCGATGGAGTGTTACATGTAATGCTCGTAGTGCCGTCCACACGCAGAATTTCGTTACATTACACGATGGATTACATTACACGTTACACCCGTCACAGTACGCGACCATATTTAGGTTCTAGGGTGTGAGGATGAACACCCTGCCGACGGCGAGCGGTGCGGTGATAGAAAGCGGCCGTTGGCATCATGTCAAACAATTCTTCAGAGCATTCCTTTAACCTGACTACGGGAAAGCTACGGATAGTAATTATTTACAAAACTCTCAATAGTGCTCATTGTCATGTCAAAGCTGCTGTGCTAAACTCTCTGTGAGTGAGGCACAATTTCCAGACCATATTCAAAACGGCCTAGCCTGCTCTTAAGTCGTTATCAATCAGGATGGCATCATACAAGAGCGCGACATGCAGACACCCTAATTAGTACGAGCTTAGTTTGAGGCACGCGAGCCTACAGTGCCGGGGATGATTGCTTGACATTGCATGGAGTTTAACGGTTTTAATCCTGATTACTGTATGTCAGCCTTATACCTAAACAGGCTGAGGACACTTGTAAGAAGATGAGAAGTGCAAGCAATGCTTATAGCGAATCATATTAGATTATTTTAAACCGGGTCACTCAAAAAAAAAAACCGCTTTAAAATAATCTAATATGTTTGAGTCTCACGGGAGTTTTATACTTATAGCGAATCGTTCATGTACTCGATGTTTTTTTTAAAGTCCGTTAATTTCAAAGGTGCATTCCTGAGCTTAAATTAAGTAACTTTGTCAAAGAAACCGGTATTCTAATTAACTCCATTTTGGAGATAATTAATGATTTATTTTTATCTGATAAAGCCCCTACGAGCGTGTATTCTTGCCTTAGGGCCTGTTTACATATTGATTAGTGTTTAGTATGAGTTTATACATTTTCTACTAAACGCAAAAGTACTATCTCGGACAATCTATATTCGAAATCTCATTGATATGCCATAGTTTTCAATTGTTTGGTGGATTTAAATATAATGTACGTGTTCCAACAACTTTAGAGTTCAACCAAGAAAAGTGTGCAGTTCTTGAGAGCACACGCAGTGCCAGTGTTTATTTATACGTCATAATTTCATAGAAGTTTGACGTTTAAAATAACACCTGCAATGCGTGTGCTGTCAAAATCTCCGCAGACTTTTCTTGGTTTGACTATTCATTATTTATTTCGAAAAAAAAACTATGCCATTCAGTTTCCTTAAATATACTTAGCCATACCCCGAAATTAACAAGTTAACGGAGTTCAAAAAAACACCGAGCATATGCTTAAGTTTAAGCATAGATAACTAGACTCTCTCACACGTATTCTATGCCATCACCAGAAAAGAGGCTAACCTTTATTGAGCTAAAATGTCACTTGTGATCAGGATGGTATTATGTACGTGGCGGCAGATAGCTTAATTAGTCGGGCTTAGTTGATGAGTTCTAGCTTCAGAGGGGATGCTTGACGTTCTACGGAGTTTAGTAACATTTACGTAGATTATGTACTGAATTAATCGAAATTTGTATGGTCTTTTATAATTAAATCGAATAGAAAGTGATGCGCATAAAAATTATATATGTATAATGTCAAAGATAGATATAACTCCGTAATAGATGGATACAGTCTAAGGAAAAAACGTGCCTCGAAAATCACGAAAATTTGATTCTCGATCAGATGGCACCACTAGCTTTGGCCTACTCTCGTATAGAGGGCGTTGACGGTTTCGTTTGTTATTTATAATTTTAACGCATATCAGTAAAAGAACATGGGTCAAAATCATATAAAAACAAAAAATGCAAATAAAAAAATCATTTTTCCATATTTAAATAAATTTTAACGTATTTTTATAAATCTTTATTTTTAGTTTGAAAGTATGTCGATAGATGGCAGTGAATTTACAGTGGTTACAAAATTTACTATGACAGTACCGCTCTATTTTATTATATCCTCTTTGATAATGTATATGTGCGCGCTATGTTATACAATTTTGGAAACCTGACCACGACGCATTTTCCAAACTATGCGTCGCGATTCCGTGGTGGGTCGCGAACGAATATAATAATATATGCATATATGCCAAACGGAGATATTTTTTTTAAATAACATATTCAGTCAAACGATTATTATCTAATTGTGGTTTGTAGCGCGTTAATAAATAACGCCATCAGTCATTATCTATGGCAAGCTGCAAGCAAGCCTTTGAATATGTAACAAAAGGCGTATGATAATGATTACAATCAATAGAGGAATGCCATCAAGCTACCATAACGGCCGGTAACATTGAATTTGATTGAATGGTTACATTGTTGCCAGATTACAATACGGCGGACGTCACAAGTACTGTCCACAAGTTCAGTGCTGCATGCAAACGCGTGCGTCATTCATGCATAAACAATTGTTATTATTAATTTAAAACTAATACGGGACTTAATCGCGTACAAACTTACCACCTCTGCCTGCCTGCCTCTCTCTCTGTCTGTCTGAGTCTGCCTGTGACCACGAACGTAACGTCACGTTCGAAACGTCAGGCCATAAATAAACGTAAGTTTGTACGCGATTAAGTCCCGTATTATTTTTAAATTATGAGTGAAAATCGTGTTAGTTTAAATCAGTAATAGTAGATTGTGTCACAAGGGAGCAAAATGACATATTTGCGGCGAGGGCGTACAATTGAATCCTAAACGAAGCGAAGGATTCTATAATAGAATCCTGAGCGTAGCGAGGGATTCTAACATAGAATCCTGAGCGTAGTGAGGGATTCGAGTGTTAACGCCCAAGGTGAAAATAATTTTGCTACCATGTGACACATACTGCTTTTCACATCACCTATGAGGAAATTACATACATATATTAGGTTTCAAAACATTATTATTTTAAGCTAAGATCGATACGGACAAAGTGCCAAAATTATGTATACACGACCTTAGTATAGGTACATACTTCTGGCACTTTGTCCGTATCGATATTCTCAGACGTGACTGTACTGACAAATTAAAAGTACCAAAAAAAGTACAGCTCATAATTATGTACCTAATATCTTTTCAAAGACAGCAGCAAACACCTAAAATGATACAATGAAAATCAAGTACATTATTTTTGTAGATTTTTCTGGTAACAATGTAAGCTCGTACCCCAGCCCTTTGAACCAAATCTTCGGAAGAACACTATGAAGACTGATATCACTTATATTTATTATTCTAAAGTTATTGATTTAAGTATTTACAAATTTATACACAATACAGAACCGCATAATTATGCTTTGTGAAATATTTGTACATAACTTTTTAAATATAAACTTTTTAAATTGCATAAACAAGTATGGCTGCGTTTAAGGAGACCTAAAATGTCAAAATAAAAATTAAATTATTAAACTAATGTTTTTTTACGTTTCTTTGTAAATATTACGCTAATTAATTAATTTACTTTTTTTTTAATGTGATATTCAGCAAACGAGCAGACGAGCCGCCTGATGGGAAGCAGTCATCGTCGCCCATGGACGTAAGCAACATCACAGGAGCCACTTAAGCATTGCCGACCCTTGAGAACCCTAAATACCCGCTTCTTGAAGAATCCCATGTCGTAGCACAAAGGAAATACCTCAGGAGGCAACTCATTCCACATTCTGCACGTTACTTAATTTAAATATGCTATTAATTAATTTGAAATACGCTAATTACATTTATTGTTTACAATTAAAAAAAAATATTATTTAAGTTAGAAAAATTGTATGCACGTAATCGATTATAAAGAAATTGTAATCGATTATATGCATACTAATTTCATATGTCTTTGTGTCAATATTTCATACTGGCAACAAAATGTCCTTTAACAGAAAAGTGCCACTTTGATCCCTCCTAGCAGGGAAGAAAAGTTCCCTTTTCGAATAGGTGATGTGAAAAAGTAATTGCTCTATAAGCATGGGTTATGTGCAATTTAACATTTACCTATCATCAGTAACTTAAAAGTTGTTTACTCTTGTCAGTGGAGTATCTTCCAGCTTTCCCTATCTTGCGCCAGCTCTTTGATTTTTTGATACGACACGACCGCTACTTTTTCTTTCACTAGCTCTAAAAAGCTGCGTCTGGGTATTCCTCTACACCGCTTGCGTCCTATCCGCCCCTCCAGGATAGTTTTAAAGAAGTGGTCGCATCGTATTCAGTGTCCAATCATTTACCTATAAATGCATGTTATATCTTATACATACATGTCTTGAATCATATAATAACAGATTGTGGTCCGAATCTTAGATCTTAGACCAACGAGTTTAAAAATTGAGCATTTGTTTTTTGCTGAGCCAGATCCGCCTTTCTATGCATTTTGTTCAGCACATTATATTAAAAGTGAATAAAATGTAATACATACTTGCTATACCCTTTATAAACCGTGGCGTAGGATCCCTCCCCCAGCTGCTCCAGCTTTATGTAGGCTTCGGATTTGCCGAACGGAGAGTCACCCTGCCGGCAAAAAATACACGTTTATCACAGGAGCCCGAAAAGCCGGCAATTTATGAGGCATCTGCTGGTTGCCAAACTGTTTTTTGGCATTATCATCTACCTAATTCGTCGATAATAGATAACAATACAATTTACACGTTTTGAATTGCGTATTTTGTATAAAATACATAAGCATCTGGGGTACAAGCCAGGATGCCAATCGTTGATAGAAAACGCCAATCCAAACTTAAATAATATATAGAAATAATCACGTATATTTTCGTAGCATCTGTCATGTCGATACACTTTTTATATTCGTTTGGCGATTGTCAATAATGTCAATTGAGTGTAAACGACATTAATTTACGACGTGAAACAGATTACAAACATAAAAAATAATTCAAACATAAAAAAATATAGTTGGTCAAGCAAATCTTGTCAGTAGAAAAAGGCGGCAAATTTAAAAAATGTAGGCGCGAAGGGTTATCGTCCCATGGAAAATTTGAATTTCGCGCCTTCTTCTAATGACAACATTTCCTTAACTAACTATAGCTATTGCTTCAATATGGATATGTTAACTTTTAAGCTAATTTTGCGGTTTCACGCACGTAGCGCAAGACCTCCCTCAACCGGCGGCGCGCTGCAGTACGTGACGCCCGCCCCTCGTGACCGCTACTCATTCAGGCACTGTTAGTGAAAATGGAGACCTAGGCTCTCCGAAACATGTCGCGCGAGTGACTAAGATGCGTGAGTGAAACCGCAAAATTAGCTTAGTTAGTATGATCACGATAGTCTAAATTCGATTATTGACATGTTAGCTATTACTTTGCAGCGCATCTCGCTAGTAGGTACCACTGTTTAATTGCAAGCTATATGGGAGTATGATAACAAAATGAGATTAAATTGACACAATTTGTAAGTTCAAATTGGCTTCAAATTTCCCGAACGGAGTCTCCCCGCCGGGGCCGACGAAAACAAAAATAACCATTTATCAAGCAAGTCTGGAAAGCCGATAATTTATGACGCCCCGAGGACGCCAGCTAGTGTTGCCACTTTTTTAATTTAATTATCTGTAATGAGTTATCAGAAGTATGTCAAACAAATAACATTTACACAATGTGATGGATACTGTTAGCTATTATGGGTAGAGGTTTATTTAATTTTTTTATCGATTTTTGAAGCCATTTTAATATTATTGATCATGGGTTTTAAAAAGGCCATCCTGTAAATTAGATAAATACTAATGTTAGTGTTATAACTAATGGTGTGCCGTCGGAAAGCTTCAAAAATCGCCAAATTTCTACATGAAAAAAAAAATCGGAAACTTCTCTCATTTTTGTATGGGGCTCTAAATTTCCATTTCCATAATAAAAGTTTCTTTTATTTCCCTTCAAATTTTCTTGACATTTCCGAGAAATATTCAAACTTTTTTAAACTTTCCGCAACTTACACATCTGTAGTTATAACAATAAAAAAACAAAAACAAAGGTATGAGAAAAATAATTTTGTATCACGAGAAAACTTCGAACACCAACATTTGGAGAAATGAAATTGTGTGAAACTCGGTGTGTGCTAGCCGTAGGTATTGTTAGAGCCTATAATTCTCATAACTTTTAATGTTATATCAAGGTCAAGGCCAATCCACCAATATTGTATCAATGGCATGTAACACATGTTTTTATATGAAAATGATAGTTCAGAGCTATTTAATTATGAATCAATCTATATTTAATGAGGTCATGGCAGGACAATCACACAGGTCGTTCGTTTCAATTCGTGTCATTCGTGTGCAAAAACTTTGATTATTGATCAGTATCACAGTGGTCACCGACATGAATGAACTTTGCCAATATTCAGTATTTAATGTATCGTTAAACCTACGCTTCGAATGTAGGTAATTTTAACTATTTAATGCATAACCTCTTTGAGTTACTCTGATTGGATTTCTGAAGCATATTTCCAGTAAACAATATAAATCCATCCTAGTTTTACCGTAATGGAACCATTCTTTATTTAATGAGAATTAAGGGTGAACCACACAAGTAATCCTAAGTAGGGAGCGCTAACCACTTAACACATATTAAGTGGTACGTGGATCAGACCTTTGTTCATTATATGGCCCACTTTATACTAGTTAAGAGCCTAATGGTCCAATCTTACCATCGAGTCTTTGCGAGCCTTCCTTAGGTTGGAGTGGTTATAAAACTCTTTGCCTAAAAGGGAAGCTTCGAAAGTCCGATAAGCAAAACCACTTGCTGGCCTATGTTAGATACTCCTATGAGTAGAATGCAGTTTTTTTTAAATAAATTCTGTTTTTTTAGCTGTTAAATAGATTTGAGCATTAATTTGCTTTTTAGGCATCTACAACTGGCAATTTCTAAGCGAATTATTTGATTAATAAACATCCTACGGCTGCTTGAATTGAACAACATGGAAGTACAGTAGGCATAGTATAGGAGAGCCGCGACAGTATCTCGCCCGCGAGTTAAGGCTACTGGGGGCCTAGCCAATCGTTGATAGAAAACGCCAATCGAAACTCCAATAAGGCATGGATATAGTCACGTGACTTTGCGTAGAATTTCTGTCAGCCAGATACATTTTTTTCTTTTTGTTTGGCGGGGGTATTCCACAGAAAAAGTTTTAGTTTTTTGTCACTATACTTTACGGGGCCTAGCCAAGGTGACAATCGTACATCGACAAACGCCAAACAAAAAGAAAAAAAAATGTATCTCAGTCACGTCAGAAAAGTCACGTGACTATATAGTAATGGATACATATTTAAGGATGGCCACTTTTTCGCGAGGAGCTAAATTGAAATCAAAATCAAATCAAATCGTGGCTTATATTATTTATGTTGTGTTTCCTATGTACGTGTTTTCCTCTTTTTTGCCACGAATAAACGCTATCTATCTATCTATCTAAAATGAAAACAGCAACCTTTTAGGAAATACGTTATTTCCGCCTCTTAACCCGAAACAGCGTAAAGTTTATATAAAAAATCTAAAAACAGGAGGTGTCTATTTTTGATGACAAGCGGTAACTGCTGGGTAAAGAAAATCATTATTTTGCGCAACAAAATAAAAGTAAGTATATCCAGTGAAAAAAAATCTTGCGAAAAGAACCGAAAACAGCTTAAATAAAGCCCAGCGATGATAAACAAAAAATATCATCTTCCAAAGTTTGTTTCTCAAGTCAAATGGTAATGGTTTGTTTCTTAAACCTTCTTAGCGTATCTCTGGAGTTTTCTTATAGCTCAGTTGGGCAACCTGCTTGGCAACATACCCTACTACATTATTATTGGCTGCTTGGCATAATTGAACACTATTAATTTTTATGAAACCGACTGGTATGCCATCCCGTCCCGTCCAACATAGAGGACAAACTATGGCTCATTTGAATTAGTTTGGTGGGTGATTCCACAAAAAAACCTACTTTGTTGGGGACGTGACGAGTATGGCAGCTACGAATCAGAAAATAGTATCAAGCTAAGTTATCAAACGTTAATATGACAAATATAGGCTTCTTAGCTTTATCAGAAGTGTTAAAAAAAGAGCGTCACGTAGCTGACACTTTTTTTTATGCCTCTTTGACGTTTTTGTTCACTGGATTATGATAATTGAAGGAAGATTTCACCTAAAATCTGTTTCGGGTCTCCAAGTTTTATAAGACAGTGAAGTTAAGTCATATAGTCTGTTTGTTTCTCGGTTTGGATTACGGAAACGGTTCCCAACACTGTTTCGCTTTCTTGGTACCGACTGTCTAAATATTTGAATTGCCTAATGGGTATGTGGATGCACTTTGGAAAGTACCGTCTCGTATTTGTTGGTATGGTAATTGCTTCTCGTAAGTGTTTTAGCTTGTTTGAGACTTTATAATATGGCGGTAACAGTATGTCGAAATTTATGTTTCTGCTCTAATGAAAGAAATATATTCAAAAATAAACATGATGTAGAAGATAGATGTACTTCATGTACCCTTTTTAATATCTCATTTTATTCCTGTACATAATAAATACAGTATCCATATCCATGCAAGCTGGTAATATTTAGTGAAACAAAAATAACGGACAAATTCATTTCTTTAATAATTATATGTATATTATAACTAAAAGTAAGATTATCAAATTTAGTTCAGTTTATAAAATGACTGTGTTTTTACATATGAATGAAACGCAGCTGTCAAAAACAATGATTAGTAGCTACCGTACTATATGATTATGTACGACTGCACATATCCATACGGCTGTAGTATACGATAACCACAATTCCTTCAAGGCAGCTTACACCCACACTAGTTTACCACGTGCTATCGTTTACGCGGGAATTGTACAAGATTGTAGCGACAATCCGCATTTAGTGCAAATTGGACCGAACTTCGCAATCGATCAACGTCACCATGCTCCCAGCCTATTTGTATAGGCATACACAAGACAATTATAAAGACTGTCAATTTTAATAAAAAATTCCTTGCTCATCGTTCTTGATTCAGGTATCGCCACAAAAAAGTACGTGCGTACGCTTGGCGCATATTTCTTCGGTCGGTAAGTAACGACGGCACACAGCGTCAATGTTTACTTGTTAGACCAGCATTGTATTGTTAATTATTAATGTAATTGACAATTGTCAGCGTGGTGAAACAGGGCCCTGATGGTCAGCGGAATCCTAGTCTAACCACGCTTGCCACTTCAGAAGTGCGACATGCACTTTAGTACCTACGTAAACAAACATTCATAGTAACTTAAAAGGACAAAAACCGGTCCCTCGCTGTCAATACGGACCAGGGGACTGTGGCAACTTTAGATAGTCTACAATTTACTCGTCTTTAATATGGGGGAGACCAAGGCTCCATCTATCACTATTCTGTAATACGGGACTTTCATTACAAACGACCGCACTCACGGATAACTGGCTAAGAGTGGGTGCGATATATTTCACCGGATAAAACTATCAGAACGATAAATATAAGTTTTCCTGTTATTTTCTTAGAGAACGCTATATAGTTTCAGCTGATCGATACACGTGTCCGTGAAATCCATACTTAAGGCTGCGTTACCACCAGAGATGTGCGAGGATGCGTAGCGAGGATTTGTTTATTAAGAACCAATAGAAAATTGTCGACTAGAGCTGCGCTGAGCGAGGATAGGTAAATGAAGTGATTCTATTATTCTTAACAAACACATCCCTCACTACGCATCTTCAGACATTTATGGTAGAAACGAAGCCTAAAGGTGATTTATAACATATTTCTTATTTCCGTCGTATATCCTTTTTTAACTATTTTACCTAGATGTCTTTGCTTTAGTTTTCAAAAAACGATCAAGCACGAAAACCTCGAAGTTATCGAGAAAGATTCGATTGATTTCGGTTCCTTTTAAAGTACCTAACGTCAACTAAGTGAAACCTTCTTAGGTTAAAATCAAACTTCTAAAAAGTGGTTACCTATAAGTAGATTTGCTTTTGTGTAATAAACAAATAAAACACTAATGTGCGGTTTCTGAGAAACAGCCAACCATCAGAACAAGATTTGAAAATTAGTGCAAGGTCTTTGTAAAATCTTTCGTGCGCGAAAACTCCTTCAGAAATGTTGGGAGGCCGCTTCGGTCTCATGATTAGTTGCGCTTCTTCCCACGCTAACTTCATGAAGCCTCATCAAGTGAAAAACGGTAGGTATACAATATATACTGACCCTAAAGGCACTAAACTTGGTACGTCGGTTGAAGTGACCATGCTCGAGGAACGCCTCGGACTTAGGTCTAGGAGGCCGTATGAGCCACACGACTACCCCGCGCACTATTCGTCAACTCGATAACTTTTGTTTTGAATAACGTAACAGGAACAACGGTAGTAACAGATTGTATATACTAACCCCAAAGGCACTAAACCGCTTCGTGCGTCGGTTGGAGTGGTCGTGCGCGAGGAACGCTTCGGACTTGGGTCTAGGGGGCCGTTTCGGCCTCATGACTACCCGCGCGTCCTCCCGCGCCCCCTCATCCAATAGTTTCGAGTCCGACGACACTGATAGTTGTCTCCGCACCCGGTACTCCCCGTTGGCACCGCTACTCCATTCTGTTAACAAGAAAAAACAAGTTAAAGCTAAAAAAAACCTTCATTCAAGTTACACAGCACGCATCCTGGCGTTTTGTCCCTCATTTAAATCTCATCATCATCATCATCATCATCATATCAGCCTTTTATCGCTCACTGCTGAGCATAGGCCTCTCTTCGAGTACGCCACTTATCCCGGTCCTGAGTGAATCTCATCCAGAAGTGACCCGCAGTCTTCCGAATGTCGTCCACCTAACGAGCCAACGGACGCCAGGCTCCTTTCGTCTGAAAGCGGCTACCATTCCGTTAACATTTTGGCCCACCTGCCATCACTCTGCCTGGCGACATGTCTCGCCCAGCTCCATTTAAGTTTGGTAATGGCGTATCCGACGTCTTGCACCTTGGTGCGGCGTCGGATCTCGACATTCCTAACTCGGTCTTGAAGTTTGATGCCGAGCATGACGCCAGCTGCTCGAGAGCTGTGCCACTCGGATTTTATGCCCAGCTTCCTTAGTGAGCGTCCATGTCTCGGCACCTTTGGTCATGGTGGGCAGGACACATTGGTTAAAGAGGCGAGTTTTCAGGCATTGTGAAATGTCTTATAAATTTATTTAAGGAAAACTAGCTCTTTTAACAAAATAGTCTTCGAAGTGATCCAAACTGAATAAAAACATAAAGAGGGATATTTTGGGTCGGGGAATAAAACTTGACATAATTCATGTCAGTAAATGAAATGAAAGCTATTTCGTGTTAAGAGCATAGAACGTAACTACACCATTTGGAACCGATGACAGCTGCAACAAGTGGCACTTACTCTGTGATGTTATGCCAGCGTACTAACAAGTTACGATTCAAAGTAAATACTAATAAATCGTTATTGAACTGATAAAATCCTCCATTCTAAGCGTTTTATCACAGCTTTGTACGCAACGTTGAAACGTTCTCGGATCTCTGACAGCAATAAAAGTTCGAAAAGAGATTTGTTTGTTCCGAGATAAAGACGCCTGATGATGACAACATAAATAAAAGCTCATTCAACGAATCTGAATTCACTTGGCACACTTTTTCCCCTCATATTTCGCCAATAAATTACCAAAGCACTCTAAAATACAAATATTGGGAGGCTCGGCAATGACGGGCTGGAGCTCCTGACACAATTTCTCCCGAGCACTTAGCAAGCAAATTAATTCAGGGTAAAAACGCGCCGATTTAACCGCGACGTTGCTTGGAAGCTATTTTTCACTCGATATTCGCGCGTCAAGGGGCACTTTCTGGTTATTCGTTATTCCAAACACTTCCCAAACTCACATCCTCTTAGCAAACCAGCATAATTTTACCTAGACCTAGGACGCTTTTGCACTGGTTTGCCTGAAGCAACTAATCTGTAAGTGATGAGATTAGCCTGGAAACGCGTTAGCGTCACAAAGACGAGATATCGATGCGACTGAGTAAACACCGAGTGAATAAATCACTAGCTGATAGCATAGCGGCGCTATAATCGATTCAGAAATATAACCTTTTAGGGATGTAATTTAAGCATTAGGTTGCCTTTTCAGTCACTTCACTTGATCCGTTTGATGAAATAGCTGATTGTACATAGGTAGCTGGTTGTACATAGGTAGAATCAGCTATTGAGTTACGATCATCAAATAAATGTATGATCGTAACTCAGCATAAAATGTCATCATTGATTTAGAAAGAATATTGGACTGTGCAGATCCTCTACGAGTAATATCTATGAAAACTTAAACCTTTAACTGCAAAATGTAAACGTAAAATTCTGCTGCATAAGTCCAAAATGACACTAATAAAATTTACAGCCAAATTTGTCTTTTAGTCTAGTACAGTAGAATTGGTATGTGGAATCGGCCATATCCAGAACTCAAATAGATCTTTTTCAATAATAAATGAATCACTACCGAGTTAGCTGAATATACTTCGTTAAGCCCCGACGAGAATATGATTTGTCCGCGATCAAAGAGAAATTTATGGATATCACGTAGGCAATTCCGATGTTCATAGTTGCCCTTTCGCGGATATATTTGCGTTCGCAAAAGAAAATCGTCTGAAAGTCGGGTCGCCGTGTACATGTGATCAACTCGAATCAATATGGGAATATTGGGGGCTTAAATCCAATTAAGACTCCGGAATCCTCCAATTACCAACAGAATGATTGTACGAATACTACGTGACAGGTTTCAATAAATATCGAGTCTATGTTTTATATTTTCACTTTTCATATTTGAGAAAAACTACTTTTACACTTTGTAATGTAAGTAAAACTGGTTTTCAGTGATATAATTTTGTTACTTTTAAAAATCTTGGTACGTTTAAGGAGACCTATCGCAAATAATTACTTTAGTACTAATAGTAGTTCTCATCAGGTATTTAATATCTTCACAAGGGGATGAAGTTTAGCCAGCATTAATAACCGGAAGCAATACCGGAGTACCTGCGGTCAAAATTCCAATTTGTTATTGCACAGACAGGTCGTGAGCTCCGTTCCTCCCGTAAACTACTTAACGTCAGTCTCTTTCCATCGCTCCGGTTTTATGAGTAATTCCTTTACTATACATTCGTCTCTGGAACTCCCTCCTTTTTGAGATACGGCAAGCACAGAAGAAAAGTCTCGTGAGTAATACACATAATAATCTGAAAGCAGGTTTATATATATATTATTTATTGTGTGTGTGTGTGTATATTATATGTATTATGTATATGTAAGTATTTTATCTACGTAAGTAAGTATATTATATCAACATGTACCTATGTTTAGAATAATTAGTACTATGTTGTTAGTACTCAATACCTATTGTAAATATTTCCCGCATCCTATTACTATTTGATCTCTGTTTGGCCCAAAGGTTAACTGGTAGAGAATGCCTTCTGGCATTATGTTCGCCTTTTATACAACCTTTACTGTGCAATAAAGTTTAAATAAATAAATAACCAAAAGAACTATTGTTGAAACTGAAAACAGATCCAGTAACTTACGCCCGACTTGCCTGAGACTCGTATCCTGGTAACTTGCGAAATTAATAATAACTTATCAAAGCCATAACGATTACATACGGCTCGATTAGTACAATGCTTTTAAGATGTCACAGCGATACGATACCGACCTGTCAGTGTCAAGTAACGTTTTTGGTTGAATAAATGTCACTTTTGACACTAACAGATCGGATCGTATCGCTGTGACATCTTATAAGAATCGGGCCGATAGGCAATAAAGCGACGTTTAGACTAGCAAGAACTTGCATGCAATTTACGTTACATTGCGGTATCTAATCAGACTTTTGAATACAGTTTACTTTAGTAGTCGGCAATGTAACTTAAATTGCATGCAAGTTCTTGCTAGTCTAAACCTCGCTTAACGGATGAGTGATGGAACGTGAGTTACGTGATGCTCGCGTGCGCGGGTTGATTATTTTTATAGTACAGCGAGCATGTAGGTGACTGGGGTGGGATGACCTGAGGGACCAGAGGATCCTTCGTTATGGCTGGACGTGCCAAATTACAGAAAACACTCATATACAAGTACTTATAAATAAAGGTTAAAAATGTTATTCTGTAAGGGCACATATTTACTAAATTAAATGCTCGCTAATTAGTTAAATCAATTTTATTTCATTACAGAACTGTTTTATTGGCCACATATTAGATATTTATTGACCACAAGCCACAATTAGTAGTATTGAATATTGTTATTTAGATCGTGGCTAATAATTTAGAAATGGGATTGCTTTGACTGTCGATGTAATTTTTTTATGTTACGATCATTATTTCTCCGCAAATAAGCACTAAGGGAGCTTTTATATACGTCAAATTACCTAATACCTAAAGTAAAACGAAGGTTAAAAAATACTCTAATAGATTACCATTTTATAAGATTTTTATGTTAAAAGATTAAAGATAGGTTATCTATATAGGAATTTAGTATAGAAATCGGGTTATTCGCTTGACTGAGCGCCTCTTGAGTCTCGTGACTGTTGAGGGAGCGTCGGGACGGCATAATAAGGACTTCACTTATTAGCCGTCTGTTCGCTCATACGGGTAATACGCACTCGCTTCAAGTGGAAACATTTCAGCAAATTTCTTTTATACCTCTTGAAAAAAAATTTTTTTTGAACGTTTTGAACATGCATCTAACCAGAAACGTCACTTTTGACATTGACATATCAATTATCATATTATATCCATAACAAATCCAGATCAAATTCATAACATGTTATTACAATGAGATTACGCCTATTATAGCAGTAGCATTATAGTAATATTTGTACGTAAAATGATAAAACTGATTACAAAAACTTTCTAATTTTTGGAACATAGTACCACAATTGAGACGAATTTAAGAAATTTGTCATGCTAGGTAAACAAATACACCTACTTACTTGCAAAATTAACAATAAAACGCTCGGTGTAACATGAAAACGAGCTGCATGACGAAGTTGAATGGCTAAATAAATTAAGCAGTTCATCTGTACCATATGTTTGAGATGTCAATACATAACCATTTCCACAAGTCTAAATAAAAATTCAACAAAAAATTATATTCAATTGACCCAATTTAGTCTCCTGGCAGATATAATATCGTATGTCATCCACATGTTATCAAAATGTACGATCGCTTTACTATCGCCATTACTTTCATGTCAGGTCAGGGGTGGGGTATTTTACGAGCATAGGCTTTTGACGGTTTGAATGCACGTAGATATCCGTCATACTGACTTGCAGGCCCGTGTCTTTCATAACCCAATAAAAATGTTTATTACCCCTGAAAACACTGCGTCATTTCGGAGTTCCGCAGTACGTCACTAATTAAAATGGACAGGCGTCTTTCGTCGAGGCCCGAACAAATGGCAATTAGCCTAATTATTATTAACACACAAAGCTCTGAAATGCGTGCTCAGTGAGACATTTGTTAATCATTTGTGAGTGGTGAATACGGGTAAAAAAGGGTGGCAGCATTTTCCTACCATTTGGAGTAGAATGCGTCCAAGTCGTCCCGCCATCTCCTTATCGGTCTGCCTGAACCCCAGCCTGCACCGTCTATGGTGTTCCGTCTATGGTACTCAGTAACCATTTTGACCCACCTTTTCGGGTGCATGCAGTTATCATTATCATCATTTAAGCCTGCTATCGCCGACTGCTGAGCATAGGCCTCTCTTCGTACGTCACTGTCGTCACTTATACCGGTCCTGGGCTCGTCTCATCCAGTAGTTCCCCGCGATCTTCCGAAAGTCGTCCACCCAACGAGCTAACAGAAGTAACAGAGGCTAGAGGCGCTTCTTTCATCCGAAAGCGAACACCAATCCGTTAACATTTTGGTCCGCCTGCCATCACTCTGCTTGGTAACATCGCAACATTTAAGCTTGGTAAGACGTTACCTAATACGTCCACATCTAAATAGAACCGGATATAAAGATAATGCAATGTATGCAACAGCCGTGAGACCTTATAAAAATACAAATAGCTGTACAAAGTGCCACTGCAAATGGCAAAGTAAGGTTTCACATGGCACCTAAATGTCTAGACAGGATGGAATTGCCAATCCATTTACTCTATTATTATGATTGCGTCCGTTTGGTCAAAATATTTGATTTCGTTACAAAGAATTTTAATACACACGCCAGGTTTTCCAGTGGTTGATCAAACATTACAACGAATATAGTAAAATATATATTTCCCAGATCATGAATTCAGGTACAGATTTAGCCCAAAATATATTTTCCCCATTTACTGATCAAACACGCCAAAATTATGTTTGAATAAGCAAATTCCAATATTGAGAATAATATACTTCCAATATTGGAATCAAATTAATCAAATTAAATTTATTTCGAAGAATTAATTCCCAGAAACCTGGAAATCGTTTTAATACCTTCATTTGGTCCTAAGTGCGTGTAATCCGAGTTTGTGCAAACGGCCTTCTGTCAAGGGCCTTGATCGAATTCTTACTGAACCAGAGTCCCGATTACCCTATATTTGACTCCTCAAAAATCCAAACAGGAGTGTCCGAGCAAAACAAACAACCACAAATTGCTTGTTTATTCATTCATGGCACTTTATAAGATTCCCCTTGGCAGTGAAACAATGACTTGTTTACATACTAAGCAGGCTTGTTGTTAGTCCGATCAATCCCAAGGGAACTTGTCGCGAAATTAACCTTTGTCAGTTTGTCACTATATAAATAAGAGTTCAAAAGTCTCATTAACAGTTGAGTGACCCAGTGTAAGGCGATGTTTATTCTAATGTTCATGATGAGTTGTCGGACTATTAACTGTGTGGACTCGCCCTTTATTTTAAGTTACTAGCTTCTGCCCGCGTCTTCGTTCGTCTGCGTAGATTAAGTAGGTACCTAGTAGGTAGGATATGGAATCCCACTACAAAAGTAAATTCCTACCACCTTTTCATCTAAACTATGCAATAACTTTTCACGGGACTAAAACGATCTCCACACCAAATTTAATAAAAATGAAGAGGTAACAAACAGACATACCTATAGACACTTTCGCATTTATAATAAAAGTAATGATTTTTGTACAAGCCCATAGGTATATTGGGAAACAAATTACGAAATATTTATTCAGAATAAGGATCCAAATGCGTATGACACGTAACTCTGCTAAGACCTTTCTGTATTAATGGCCGTTACGATCATAACAACAGGTTTTGAATTAGATCTGGAATAATCTGGATTTGATCAGTCAGAGCCAAAAGTTATATATCTTCAAGCAGAAACGTCTCTTTTGAGACTGACAGATCATGCTCGTGTCTATAACGAATCCAGATCAAATTCATAACCTGGTATTGCAATCAGAATACGCCTCCTGTTATATCAATTAAATGTTTCGGCCGCATATGTTGTCCATCTCCTAAACAAAGGCGATGCCCTGGTGTATAATCAAGTACAAATTGTACAAGCGGCGTGATTGGTCGATAAATATTCATGCTGTGTTTATTTACTCATGCCATAGAGCAATACGGGCGTCAACCGTACATGTAGTGTTTGTAAATCAGTGGTTTAACTTCATACGAACGTCGGCTATTAACTGAATACCAAAAACCGGCCAAGTGCGAGAAAAATGGCAAAAAAATCACGTTTGTTGTATGGAAGCCCCACTTAAATATTTATTTTATTCTGTTTTTAGTGTTTGTTGTTATAGCGGCAACAGAAATAAATCATCTGTGAAAATTTCAACTGTCTAGCTATCACGGTTCATGAGATACAGCCTGGTGACAGACGGACAGATAGACAGACGGACGGATAGCGGAGTCTTAGTAATAGGATCCCGTTTTGACCATTTGGGTACGGAACCCTAAAAACGAGATATTTGAATTAGCAACGTAGATCCAATACACCAATTGCACCAATATCCCGAACTAAAGGCGAATCCATTTAAGTTATATTTCGTCAACTAATAGTCTTTAAGAAAGCGAAAAATAGACTCTAACCCAGACTACAATTTATACTGCAATGTTTGATGAATGAACATTGTGCAAATACTGATCAAAGCATAAATCTAACACATCAAGATATTATATTATATTATATTCATGTGTATCTCGATGTTTTAGGTTTGTTTTGATTATACGCCAAAATCTTTCACGTTCGACTGTACGGTTATATTACAATTACAACGCAGGTCAAAAAAGGGTGAATTACCTTCGTACTAGCCTGTAAAGTCTAAGTACTGCTTTGACATTGTATACTATGCGCGAACGTATGTTATGGTTGACTTAACCGCCACTTGTTAGGGCTGTAACGTTTATCGAGTGTCGACAGGATTGGGGTTGCTTATTGAATGAAGCTGCGTATTTTCACGTTTCGCCTTATTGCGGCAACAAAATCGGCAAGGGAGATTAAGTCGTATTGGGAATTACTGAACGAATATTTTCTACAAATACCGAAGGTTGAATAATTCGAAAGTTCGTAAGCCATGTTAGGCTAGAATTGTTTAGAGTTTAATAAAGCTGGGAGATAAACTAACAGAAACCATTTGGGAGTTCATTCTGCCGGACTAACCCAATTGGAACGTACGATCAAAAGAATTTACTTTTTTCCTCAATAATGAGAAGAATTAGTGAGCGCTCTGAGCCAACTTTTACTCGTAGACGAATCGTCGATGAATACGAGTATGTATATAGGTATGCTACGGACGGTACTAAGTAGATTACGGATGATCACAGGCGACTCTCAAATGATAATCAAAACACATAGACGTCACGCTTCTTTTGAAGTTTTATTATACATCACGGGGCCTGGGAGCCTAGCCAAGATGTCAATCAAAACAAAAAATGTATCGGGATGAGTTTTTCTACGAAAAGTCACGTGACTATTTTTTATTTTAAGTTTCGAGGGACGTTTTTTATCAACGAGTGTCATCTTGGCTAGGCTCCTCTCCTGGTCTAGTGACAATAGTTTTCAGAAAACGCCAATAGAAATAGAAACTTAAATTATGTATGGAAATGAAGACACGACTTCACCGCATCTGTCATCCAGATATAGTTTTACGCACGCACGGAAGATAAGTACTACGGGGCTACGGCGTAGTGCTACGACTGCTACGAGCGTTCACGTTAAATCGTTTCATAAAAAAATTCATCAAAACTTGCGTGAATAGAGAAGATAATGACAGTGAGAAATGTAACTATGCTTATAATACAATCAAGCCTATCTAACTTAGCAGCGAATGAGATAAATGAGTTAACTATTAGGTAGTAAACAACTGAGTTATCCCAAAATAAGTACGTAGATAAACAAGGCGCCGCAAGCATGTTTACGTTTACACTTTCATTACGGCTTCTATTAAGAATTTACTCTGGTAAATCTTATATTGTATAAGGGACGGGGATAATAGTTATTTATGCAACAAGTGCGGAAAGTGTATGATTTCCGAGGAGTGGAATGTTATTCACGAGCACGAGGGAGCAAAGCGAGCGAGTGTATAAAGGAATACGAGTCGGAAATCATCTTTACGCACGTGTATCATACAATGTTTTACTATGCATTGTGCGAGTAAATAAAAAAACATATCATGGCAAATAAGTAAAATTATTAAAAAATTGAAAATAAAAAGCACTAGTGCGGAAAAGTAGTACTTTCCGCATGATATGGCTCCGTAGGAAACGCACTTTTCGAGCACATGCATTGTAAAAACCATTTCGAGATACTTTTGACCCCTTCACAACTTAAAACCTATTTTACAGTACATATGGAGCTACTTTTTCGCACTAGTGCGTAAAGTGCACTTTTTGTGCATATGTCGAAAGTTTAAAGGGCCATATGTACTGTAAAACGTTGTTCGATACACGTGCGAATAGGTAATTCGCAACTCCTGTCGATTTAAAACACTCCCTGCGGTCGTGTTTTAATTTATCGCCACTCGTTTCGAATTTCCTCTTTTCCTCACTTGCATCGAAAATAACTATAACCTACACACATGAAATTTGGCACATTTATTTAAACCCCTTAATTTGTCTAGAATACAAAATTTCATAAACGTAGCTCAAACAGTTATTCATAAATTAACGTTTAAAAACCGGCATTTTTGTGACTGACTGACTTATAGATCAAAAGCCAAGTCACATCCTTTATCATCCTTCATCCTTCAGGATTTTTTATACAGCACAGAATTTGGCACCCATATAGATCTCAATTATTTTGTCGGCGAGTCAACAATGACACATTCTTAATATTGAACTTGGCTCTCATTTCACGTTTATGTTTTTGTTGTAATTTCTATTACTTACGAAACAAGGCATATATTATTCACGTTTAATTACATTTTTTTTACCTACGAGTACGTCCCTTGCGTGTCGTAACGCTCATACTTCACTCGGACCAAAATTAATTATTCGAATCAAATTACTGATCATTATAATTCTAGCGTTTCATCTACATCAAAGCTCTTAATTGTTTTTGTCGTGTCGCCCGTACAAGTGCCGCAATCCCAATAAAGGCCAACAGCTAATGAAAATTGATGATTAAACTAAAACAACACTCTTCTGGACGAAATTGTGGGTAAATTTCGGGTCTAACTTTGGTAGCGAAGTTTTGAGATTGTTTTTAATGCTATTTCTACGTGTTTGAAATATGTATTGCTTAATTCTTTAAACTACGCTCATCTGTTTAACAAAAAATTAAGCGCTTATGCTTTTAGTTTTATCCCGCGGTTTTACACATTTGAGTGAATATTTGTAGACAGTGTAAGGGGTAATGTTTGGACATACACACGCAGAAAGATACGAATCGTCTCTTCTGTTCCAGAAAGAAAGTCTAATATCAGGTTGTGTTTAATGTAGTTATGGATTGTATCGAAATTGAGAGCGTTAGTTTCACCTGTATGTTCTCCTGCCAGAAAAACGTAGATCTGCATGTCCAAGACACTTGAGACAGGGTTCGGAACAATTCGAGAAATATACGCACACCTTTTGTTTGTGTTGTGCTCTTAAGACCTAAGAAGCGTGTAAACATTACCGTTGGTAACGATTGTCACGAATCGTCACGACATTTATCCGAACCTCAAACGACAATACAGCGGGAAACGAGCAATAACGACAAGGGCACGATAACGCCGCAATGCGACGAAGCTAATGCGTGCGCGTAGACTACATCCATAAGATACCGTATGAAGCGCACGCAACCTACACGATGATAATATTGACAATATAAAAAGCGGGCAACAAGCAATAGCAACTAGGGCACGACAATGCCATAGATTTCGATTTATTTATTTCATAATATGAAATTACAATATAAATTATTTTTACACTAATCTATACGAATTTATATTACGATCGTCAAGTAGGAAAATAACAATTGATTATAATATGTATAAAGCTAGTGCCAATGTTATGAAGTACGTATACCACATATAATACATATATACCTAAATGCTGTGATACTTAGAAATATTGTGGAATTGAGACGTGAACATTTTGTACTTACTACAAATTAACTCTGGGATTTATTTCTGATTGACTGAACGGTCAAGCTCACATACCTACTTAATTGGAATTAAAGCACCTATACAGAATACGTGTTGATTTCGAGCCCAAACTATCCACCCGACAGGCAAAAATTTGAGAAACAATAACGGTGTCTTTTACGTCAATGATTCTAAAGCCATCCTGAGTATTTTTCCAAATATCTTATCAGAAGGTATGTTAGGGTAAGGCACGTGCTATCTAGTGGGTAGGGATCTATATGCGTACGACACTACACGATACTTCAGGCCCGGAATGATGCCCGCACTCGAGAAAGATGCAATTAGTGATGATTAACGATGATTAGCGTTGCATTAAAGAGATCACAAATGACGTATATGTCGTTAGTGACGATTACGGTTTTTATTGGCAACACTGTATGTCTGGGAAATATTTTTACTACTTTTAGTCCTAATTACATACGCGGACTTTGTAGTTTTGTTTGATTTGTATGGGTAATTTATCTGCGTGACTTAACTTCTGTTCTGTGGCTGTGGCTTTTTGCTGAGGGCGGTAAAGAAGTGACCATTGTCCTATAATTGTTAGCTTTATTATTCATGGAAAACGCCTCAGCCAAGTAAGAATAAACGTGAGAGTTGCAAAAAAAGTAACCTCTTTTTAATTTTGCAGTATGATGGAAAACAATAAGCCACTAGGTATTAATGCCGCCATAACATCGTACACATCAGTAGTTATTTCAGACACCTCTGGTCAAAACCACCTGTGCAGCCGCTGACGAACAACGCGAAGCGATTGACGACTGTTGGATGTATGATGAATTTTACTGTTGGGTGTACTAACCGTAATGCGAGTCCTTGTCGTGCGGTATGTTCCCGTTAGGCTCGAGCCGGTCGAGGCACTCCTCGGAGTAGGCGTAGGTGAGCTTGCCGCCGCGTCCGCCGTTCTGCCGCTCGCGGCACTCGCTGGCGTCCCCGTCCTCGTCCTTAGTTGTATGTATGACTTGTTGGGTGTACTGACCGTAATGCGAGTCCTTGTCGTGCGGTATGTTCCCGTTAGGCTCGAGCCGGTCGAGGCACTCCTCGGAGTAGCCGTTGTAGGTGAGCTTGCCGCGTTCGCCGTTCTGCCGCCCGCGGCACTCGCTGGCGTCCCCGTCCGGCTCGTCCTTAGTTGCTGTAACAAAAAGAAAATACGTTAAAAAGTGTAGAGGCAAAAAAAATGTATGTCCAGTGAGCTGGCGTAACGCGAATATACCTTACTTCGACCCACTCAGAAAATTTGTGTAAAGCTAGAATAAGTAAACGTGTTATTATCAGAATAGTAAAAGAGACATTGCAAAGACAATTGGAAAACTTATAATAAAATGGCATTACTAGTCACAGACTTGTTAAACGTGCCTTGGGCGAATAATTCCAATTAAACTGAGCAATATCGTCGAGAAACGCACTAGACTGCATCTAAATCTTCTAGGATAAACAAGAAAAACAATTTCTGTAGCGAGTGGAGTCGAGTAGGCCCTTAGAATAATGGCAGCAGACAAGTTCTCGCGATTTCATCCTTTGTCGCGCGGAGGGGGGTAGACGGGGAACAACGAGACGCTTGTGGCTTTACCGTCAAAGAATATCGTGGGCGACGATGCCGCAATGGCGTGTATCCGACATTTACACTGATAATCCCTGTCAGTTTTGCTGTGGCTCGGTTTTATAAACATCCGTTAGAGCTTTTCTCAGATCAACTCATTTTGCAGGTTCAGCAGTTATAAATTTAAATATTAGGGGACATCTTACGCAGATGAACCTAGCCCCAAACTAAGCAAAGCTTGTATACTGAGTGCTAGGCGACGATATACATACTTACGAGTATATAGATAAATACATACTTATATACATACAAAACAGTCATGACTGTGAAACAAATATTTGTGTTCATCACACAAATAAATGCCCTTAATAGGATTCGAACCCAGGACCAT
The DNA here is from genome assembly GCF_947568885.1 of Cydia strobilella. Classification (NCBI taxonomy): domain Eukaryota; kingdom Metazoa; phylum Arthropoda; class Insecta; order Lepidoptera; family Tortricidae; genus Cydia; species Cydia strobilella. The sequence goes on along the minus strand of NC_086051.1, from coordinate 13,742,695 downwards.
CGGCTTCACCGGCAGGGTCACTACCCACTAGGCCAAACCGGTCGTCCAGTTAACCAGGAACTATTAAAATATGGCAATGTTTGTCTGCCCGTATGCCCGTCCGCGACTTATGCTTATAGAAACTTGGTGCTAACAAATTTGGTGCGCGATTGTATACTGGCACCAATGTTCATGTCGACAACCTACAGTCCTACATTACTCATGTCGAAATAGTGGTAAAGAAAAATATCAAAAAAACTTTGCAGAACCGGATTAGAAGAAACTCATAAACTAAAGCTTGACGTATTAATTACTACCGTAAATAACCTTTTTGTTCTTCTCGGTCGATAGATTACACGCAATGTGTAAAAGACATTTACTACTGTTGGAATTGTAATATTTTTTATTTACGTGCAGTGCAGCTACAAACATAAGTGATCATTAGCAGACTAGTAAATATTCAAGACGAACAACCTACATACAACACCGCGTTCATCCAGTGACATTTTACTATTTTTCTTTTACTTAAACTTAAGTTATGTTATACAGTTATGCCCTTTCGCAGTACAACCGACAACACTCAGCCTCAGAACCCCCTGAGACTGACACCACAGATAATCCTCGACGAATTCAAATGGGACATCATTAGTATCATTACTGACTGACAGACACCCGTGTAACGATTAAACAAAGTTCGGGGCACATTTGCGGCACGTGAAATTAATAGCGCCGAGACACTGAACAATGGTGCGATGTTGTCTTCGGGAAGTGGCTATTAAACGCAGTGGATAAATGGCAGGAGATCCAACTTTTAATGCGTTAGCAGTTTGGATTTGGCAATTTGGAATAATTGGCAATAATTATTTTAGGAATCTGCTTTCGTGACAAATCTCAAAACACCCAAGTGTCCTAAGTGATAATTTCATTTGTATATTATTTTGCAAATGAAACTGTCCTATTGTGACAATGCCAGGGTTATCATAATAGGACAGTTTCATCTTTTGGCAAATTAATTAGAATGTAAAAAGAGCATATGGAAAATTTGGTGATCGGTGTGACAGAGTTATGTAACAAAATTTGCGACTATCAATACTAATTTAGTAATTTCAGTCTAGTTAGAAAAGAGCAAATTAGCCAAGTCATGCTAATCTGACATACGAAGCCTAACAACAATTAACTACTTTAAACATTAGGCAACGTTCGGCACGTCCTGACGCTGTATATACCTACGAAATGTACAATAAATAGCCTTGAGTGTTATGTTATGACTTTTTTAAGGTACCAGGTAAAATACAAAAATACACTTATGATACGAGGTTCAACATAAATTAATTAGCAAATAGGCCAGGCAGTACCAGTACATAATATAAATAGCCAATATTTATTCAAGTGCAACTAAACTAGCAAGTGTTAATGTAACCCCGTTCTAGCATCCATCATCACATAATATAAATAAACAGCGGAATGAAAAATAGTTTGTAAAAATGTTACGGTGAAGCGATCAATCACAGCTACCCGGCTACTTTTCACGAAATGTTTAGACAAATATAAGTAATTTAATGTAAAGTATTCCATATTATTGAAGTAGTGAAAGTCAACACAAACATGCATGCAATTATATACTACACTAACATGTATTTAAACGCAAGTTACCATCGCAAATTTATCGATTTACCTGTTCAATTTGTTTTCTAAAAAAATATTAAAAACCTGATTCTCACAGAACCTGATCTTTTTGGGTTCTTCGAAACGTCCCAAAAATTTGTATGGAAATTTTAGTGTCCACTACGTCACGTCACGCACATACAAGTGAAAAAGTTTGTCACGCTAAAACGTGACGTAATGGAAGCGACATTTTGATGGTATCTTTTTTAATGGTAGGATGGACAATGCTGACGATTCTGAGTAGAATGAGACCAAGAAAGTCCAGATTTGTAAGAATCAGGTTTTCAGTATTTGTCGTGGGTTCAACCTCCGTGGTGACCTGACATAGACCGACTGACTGACTGGCTGACTGACATACATTATTTGGAACGACGGACATTTAAATTCAAAATTCAATATGACAATCACAAGACAAAATCTGACTAGTTCACGACAGACAACCGAACAAGGCAGACGACGACGACAGACCATTCAGTATTTATTTTAGAAAACGCCCATTGCGATTAAGTAATTCCAAATATTTTTTTACAGACATTTTCACTGAGGCACCTGTTTATATATTAATATATAATATAAGCGGCATTGAGACGTCAATGGGCATTTTCACTTAACTGTGTAAGTGTGTACCATTACCTGTCGGTTAGCAGTCGTCACAAAACTGACGGTCAATGTCAAATCCCATACATTTTGTCAGGAATGCAACGGTAAGACGTTACTGAAACACGACTTAAGTCGCGCTTTAAAGTTCAAGTTAAAATGAAAATACCCTAATACAAACACAGAAGTGTTCTTATCCCAACTTAGTTGTTACGGTTGTTACAATCGAGAAGACCGTCTGAGTGTATACCTATACTTGAGAGCATTGCTAAAGTGACAAAAATATTAAGGGGTTCTTAAGGCGCTTTATGATTCATCGCGTTATCCCGGCATTTTGCCACAGCTCATGGGAGCCTGGGGTCCGCTTGACAACTAATCCTAAGAATTGACGTAGGCACTAGTTTTTACGAAAGCTACTGCCATCTGACCTTCCAACCCAGAGAGGGAACTAGACCTTGTTAGGATTAGTCCGGTTTCCTAACGATGTTTTCCTTCACCGAAAAGCGGATTGGTAAATATCAAATGATATTTCGTACATAAGCAACAGTAAGCAAGATGTCTGCAAGCGTTGGTAAGATGTTGCTAAAGTATGAAGTGCCTCTGGTATTATAGATAGGTGCTGTTTTCAAAACTACCGCGCTTTCGAAGTAACCCCACCCCACTGTACTTTAATCTCAAAAGCTTACGTTATTGCTGCATTAACTTAAGTTAGGCTTACCAAACTTTAAACAATAATGCCTATATCAAATTAAAACGGTCGACTAGAACTGCACATTCCCCGTGAAAGTTTTTTATACAAAATTCGATTTGATAATTCCACCAGGCTCTGATCTAATTACGGTGTGACGTCACGAGCGGCAACTCGATTGTTCCGTGCGCGGTTCGTTTTGCCAGCTTAACTAATTAAATCTCCATCATTGAACAAAACGTTGTATTGTTATCACTAGCTGAGTTGAACGATCAGCCGATCAATCAGGTGGACCAGTTACTGTGACCTAAAGATTCGTAAGAGCGTTATCACGTTGTGAAAACTCTCTAACAAACGTTCGTAATCGAAAAACCGGACAAGTGCGAGTCGGACTCGCCCACCAGTTCCGTACAAATTAAATTTTTAGTATTTGTTGTTATAGCGGCAACAGAAATACATCATCTGTGAAAATTTCAACTGTCTAGCTATCACGGTTCATGAGATACAGCCTGGTGACAGACATACAGACGGACAGTAGAGTCTTAGTAACGTTTTTACCCTTTCGGTACGGAATCCTAAACATGAAGCGATAGGAATCACCGAGAGGCATTCTAACTTTAGTAATCTTGTTACGGTTCAAAATCGTAACTTGGAACCAATCTCGTTTCGACACTCCTGGCGACATCTAGCAGCGAGATTAGGAATAGTGTTGAGTATATTAAAACGATAGTCGGGTCGAAGGCGTTTAACGCCATCTGTCGGGGTCTGATAACACCTTCGCATAAACCTGGCAACATTTACTGCAAGGCGTGTTCTCAGATGCTTTGATACATTATTTTAGGGTCTTGTTCTGGGAGTATAATTGAAAATAGCGCACACGGATTATTTTCCCATATATTCCATCGTCTTTCTCAAATTATTTTAGACTCATAGTTTGTCAATTGTTTGTTGTTGGTTTTAGTCTGTCTCATTTCAAACATAGACAGAGAGAATCATGCCGTCTTTGTCTTGCACTAGTACTGGCACCCGAAAGAAAGGGATGAATGATTTTTCCAGTTGTCACTGACTGACAGATTGGTTTGACCGACTATAAAGATAATTTCGATGGCCGAGTGTGAATTTGTTTGTCCTCTCTTGATATGGCAACTTAAATACGTGGGGACGTGGAAGGTGTACGATGCTCCGTCACTTTTCAATTCGGCATGGTGTGAGGCGCGAGACATCGACGATTGAGAGTCAATTCTGGTCGGGCGGCAGCCCTAAAATGCAAATACACTTTGCAGCTTATAACCCGTAGCGAGGTAAGTTTCTTGATGTTTGTTATCGTGAAAGCGCAATTTCTAGTGCTGATTTGTATTAATTTTTGGTTTCTTTGTTAAAGCATACAACGTGGCGATGGCGTCCTTTCTTTTGAGTTCCTTGTGAATGATTTTAACTTGGCTTCGGGTCAACATGTTAGAGGTTGATACCAACAATTTCATCAAGAGTCCGGGTAAGGAACAGTGATTTAATATGGAAAAGTGAAGTTTTTTCTTTGTCTTTGTGCATACGTGGCAATAATGACCATGGGTACGAAATTTAATCGTTTTCTCATGAGTGGTAGAGTAATGTAGGAGTTTTAATTATTGTCTGGTCTGTTTTCGTGGGAGATAAAAATCAAGGTGCACATGGGCATGCACTTTTGCCAACATGTGTTTCAATGTGTAATTTTGTTTGTAGCTTGAAAGCCGGTCCTTTCCCCGGGTCCTTCCTTTCGCCCCTGCACACCTGGCCTTGTCTTCTCGAACGTGCTGGCGCAGCCTGCCCTTGCAGTATTGTTCTTGTGACTCCGTGCTGTTCATCGCGGCTGTGGTGTACCGGTTAGAACGGCTGGCTGGATACGCAACGACGGTCTCGCTGCGTATCATCGCGACTCCTGCCGTCTGCTGCGCGCCACTGGAGCGGCATGTAGCCGCAGTTCTGCTGCCTCTGTAGCAACACGTGTCTCAGGTGTGGTCAACTCTAATTTCTTTTAGTGATCTCTTAAGACTTAAATTAACCTAGCAAGGAACATATAATAGTGGCCTCTTGGATTTGATTTCAAGTGCAAAGTGCTAAGCGTGAAAACAGGACTTCATAGACTTTCTAACGTTTAACGTCTCATTATAGCATAGTTCACCCTAGCATAATTACCATAAGTATGTAAATTCTGTATCAGGCCTACTGCCCGTCATCTATTTATTTAAGGATTGTAATTAAATGTGTAACTGAGCTCAAACAATAGTTTACTTTATCTCATATTAATCCTCTTTTGCACGCTTTATGCGTGCTGGCGCCCAGTCTTTCTTTAGCTTCATATATTTTATCTACTAGGAGATATCTTGGAACCTGCCAGACGTGTATTGTGATAGCAGCGTCGAGACCCACAACCCTGAGAGAACCTAAATAGAGTCTATAGCTTAATATACTGGTTACAATCTGTTACTAATATTACTCGCTAGCACCAATACAGAAATAATAACCAGGTCCAATGACGATGGCGATTGATAACAAAATGAGATCAAATTGCCATCAATTTATTAAATGAAACTTTGATGTGAAATAAATATACAGGTATATATTTTGATGTGATTTAATAAACTTGATTGACTTATGATTAGATAAGTGTTACATACACTGTCAATAGATTGTATCATTTTATTTGCATAAAATGTTATAGCTGAAGTATGTATTTATGTACCTATGTAGGTACTGGATAGCTTTAGCGTATGACTCGCATACGTTCGTTGGCGATTATAATCACTATAGAACACAATAAGACATCCGCTACCGTAACGTATGAAACGATCGTTTTACATATTTAATTAAGAACTTTTGCTGATTTAAATTGGAGGTGCAATTAGAAAGAAACATCCTTGTCAATTTATGTAACAACCAACAAATTGGTACTAAACAGTAAAATTTAAACTCAAAGGGACTTTTAAATCCTAAATTTAGACTGGCTTAATTATTCAGCAATACAGTGCGCTTAAAAGCTGACGCTTTAACAAATTTCAGTTCACTCATGAAAAATAAAACGCGAATGAACGATGTAAAAACTAACAAAGGATTACTTTCAGCTTTCGTTTTACAAACTCGTATTAAAAAGTTTTATTTACAGTACATATGGTGCTACTTTCTCGCACTAGTGCGTAAAGAGCACTTTTCGTCCATATGTCGAATGTTTAAAGGGTCATATGTACTGTAAAACGTTGTACGATACACGTGTGAAAAGGTAATTCGCAACTCGTGTCGATTTAAAACACTCCCTGCGGTCGTGTTTTAATTAATCGCCACTCGTTTCGAATTTTCTCTTTTCCGCACTTGTATCGTAAATAACTATTTTATAACTAGTGGTGGAAGATTTTTACACGTTCGTGTATAATTGTATACTAATAGTAATAGTAACCCCTTTAAGTAACGTCCATCGATGGGTCTTATGTCTTTGTAACAAATTTAGGAATTATCTGTGATACTAATATAAATATTAGTAAAATTAACAATAACAAATTCTACTTAATATTAGTATCGCACACGGATAGTTCGCCTTAGATTTTGACTCGCCCGTTCCTTAGAGAATGACATCCTCTTGCCACCGGGCTTATAGTAGTTGCCTCAAGACAGGAAGGTGACAACCGGCGCTCCGGGACACAAGTTTAATTAACTACAAGCTACAACTCCCACGCACCGCAAGCGAGCGCCAGAATTACTGAATGGGATTCAATATTAAGCGGCTGATAAGTAAAAGTTAGGAAGTCATGAATAATGAAAATTAACATTTGCATTGTTAATTAATTCAATGATTGTACTAAATTAGGGTTAATTTTTAAAGTTGTAACTATTTGCCAGATTGCCACAGAAGCAAGTTTATTGGCAGGTTGTACGTACGAGTGGTGTACATATTTACATAATTATAAAATGTTTCGTTAAAAGGTGGATAATGGGGTTAGCCGGTCGAAGTATTTAGCAGATGGCGCCAGCGCCAGCGCAGCTTGCCCTGTCAATCCCTAGAATTGTGTCAATTTTTTTTTAAATGGAATTTTATGCCCTGGATGCCAGCCCTTTAAAGCCAAATCTCATAGAAAAGGGGGCAAGCTATGATGGCGCCATCTATGCAAATCTTTGACAGTTACCAACCCCATTGAATACCGCTTCGCAAGTTAAGCAGGCGAATTATTGTCATTATTTTTACTTTACTGCCAAAGGTCTAAGGACAAACGATATACATATAAAATACAAGTAAATAAATAAAGATGAGCAGTCAACCCGCTGTTATCATCCGCACATAGCAAAACGATCTCAATTCAAAGAAGATATTTGAATTGCAAATCTCTAATATCAAAAACATCTGCAACACGCGGTTATCAAAAAGTCTACAAGACTTAAATGCCGTAACAATGGTCTAGAGATGTAAATTGTAAGTCGTTCTAGGTACAAGGCCGTGTATTCTGATTGCTTACGAGAGCCCTAACGACGCCCAGTGTAAAGTAAACGCGGGGTACATAACAACTATGCGATATCAAATATGTCTTTTATATTGGTTAAGCCTAAATGGATCTACTCGTCCACGCTCGGCAAGCGGTTGAAAAGATACTTGGCCTTTGCGAAAAAGCATTCGTTACGTGTCGCCAAGGGTAGCCTGGCCAGCTTTGCAAATTGCTTAACTAAATGCACATGCCTTATAATTAATTATGCACCGTATCGTGTATCTCCAAAAGCAGCTGAACTCCATTTCGTATAATATGTCCTTTCTTTCGCGAAGGCAAAATTGCTTACTTATTATTCCGAGGCGGTAAGCGTTCTTTATAATGATTAAAATCACGTACCGTAAATGCGCTGTTTTACGTTATGATAAATTTAAACGAGATTTCTGTTGCTCCAAGAGGTTTTCGAGAAGTTTGGATTCAGCAGGTGTGTGATTCTGGCGTAAGTTCTGTGGAGCGTACATTGTTGAGAGTTCGTGTCGCGTGCAATAAATTAGAGGAAGTTATGACGTCACAAGTTGGAAGTTCGTGTGCAGCATAACCGATCCGTTAGATTCCGTATATATGAAGACTCGTGATTACATGTAAGCGTTCATATTTGTATTAAATAATATTTTAAACCATAACAGGTCTTGATCAATTTTCTTTATATTAATAAATAACGCTCGCAAATATATAATAATAAATAACGCTCGCACATGAGGAGTGTCTTTTCAAAGGGAATTATTTATCTATGAAAACCATACAAAAATAAGCCCTTTTGAAAAGACGCTCCTCAAATCTTAATGCAGCTGAAATTCATGGCCGCGCTGATATTTTATTAGTACGCAACTTACGCTAGCGCCAATGTATGGTGAAGTATTTGCCCAATCCAGATTTTAGTGGTTAAAAGTAAAAGATCTGTGCTTCGTTTACAACTAGTAGAAGTTGCGACGTCACAAGTCACAAGTTGAAAGTTCATAAATGCGGCTGGCGAGCTGTGAGGATGCAGACAATATGAGGCATCCGGCGACAGACTTAACTGTGCGGTTGGAAGCATTCTTACCGAAATCTTGCGGGAGTGCACTGAACAACGGACATCGAAAATGTTAGGTTATTTATCGATTTTATTGCAATTTCTTGCATTGTAGCAAAGCCGACTACGGTACGGACACATTTCCAGGCGAGAAGAAGACTATGTAGTCAAAAAGGTCCTTAACATACCAAACCGACCTAGAGGACGAGGTCTACCCCCCGCTACTTGGTGGACCAAAATACAAAAAGAGATGAACCAGGACAGCCTAACTACGCAGACAACCCAGAACAGAGCTCTGGTCAGCTCAGGTGCAAACGTACAAGGAGACTTGACCCCAAATGAGCTGGGAAGAGGGTTGGTCAAAGAAGAAGAAGAGACGCGCTCTTGCATTGTTATTTATAACAGGACAGGACTAAATCGCGTATTGAATAAGGAAACTACAGCCGATATAATAAAATGACAATGTAAGAAAAAACCGGCCAAGTGCGAGTCGGACTCGTGCACGTAGACGTTCGTACTATTACGCAAAAGACGGCAAAAATATCACGTTCGTTGTATGGGAACCCCACTTAAATATTTATTTTATTCTGTTTTTAGTATTTGTTGCATGGAGACTATATAAAGGAGCCAAATCTCTATGTATGAACAGTGTCCATCAAAAACCAGTAATTAGGTGGCGCCACCATACACCGAAATACTACCAAAAACAACCTACGTAATTGGGTCGGGTTATTTGTTGCCTTATATGGTTCATGTTATACTCATGTCCCAGAGCCTAACTAGCGCCACCGTAGAGATTAGGAACTATTATTTAAAGCTGAAAGCGGTCATTTTTGCAACAATTCTGCCATAAGAGATTGGCATCCTTTCTATACCATCCATAATTTGATGTTATAGCGGCAACAGAAATACATCATCTGTGAAAATTTCAACTGTATATCACGGTTTATGAGATACAGCCTGATGACAGACGGACAGACAAACAAACAGACAACGGAGTTTTAGTAATAGGGTCCCGTTTTTCCCCTATGGGTACGGGAACCCTAAAAATAAAAAAGCGGAATCTATATTTAGGTAATGCTTTCTTTTTTTCCGTCGTTGCCGTAGTACGTACGTATTTGAACTATTCGACGGTTAACACATAGGTAACAAGAAAAAGGAACCCCAATAGGGCTGAGACCAACACCAAAAAAGAATCAAAATGTTTAACTATTTATCACACTACACACGTACCGTCCATAACTCAGCTTCACTAAAACTGAAGAGGCACTCGGAAAGTTCCGCAGACCGCGGAAATCTGATTACGTTATTAAATACTACCCCTACTTTTATGAAAGGCCACATGTTTAGAGGTAAGCCGTGTAGTTACGACTTTATATAAGGCTGTGTTCACATGGTGCGCAAACATGCAGTGTTTATCGACGCAAAACAATGGTTATCGGTTCTTTTCCGTGTTGGATTAAGGTAGGATTAGAGGGACGTGGGGCGAGATGGCGAGTGCATACAGCTTGCTGTGTGGGATATAAACACGTTTTGTTATTTCAGGTCGGTGATAAGGCTCTTTCTAAACTCTAACTTTACGTATATTTGTAGATCCTTTCACATTGATGCAACAAAGCAAAGGTTTTATTTTTATACGTTGATCGTGAAAAACGACATTTGCAATGTACTTTATGCCCTGGAGAAATGGAAGAAAAATTGTAGAGCTACACTGGTGAAGCCACTAGATAAGTAAAAGACCACGATATAAAACAACTAGAGCTATTTGTTTCAATCGTGCACCGTGCTGCTAAAAGGATCTTTATAAATGAAAGATACTCCTGACTTACATAAAACTTTTCATTTTGCTGGCATGGCGAGATACATAACAGGGAAGGATGCTCAAAGTGGGCATTAAAACGAAGTTAAAAGTTTGTAATTAAAAAAACAAGCTGTAAAGTTAGCGCCGAGTTTTGAAAGAGACTGGATTAAATTTAAGAACTTGATTCGGTAGCAAAATGTTTATCTCTATTTAAAACAATATTCTTCAGTGAGAATGTTTCCCTGCAATTAAAGCAACAAAGAATGTATATATTTTACACAAGCGGATATACGGTGAAGGTCCTGTAAACCTATTCAATTTGGTGAGTAAGCTGAAGCAAAAATACTTTTAAAATGTTTGAGGTTAATAAAAACATATTGTCTTTTTGCTCTGGGCTGCAGAAAACTGCTATCTAGCTCTAACAGGGTGTTAAGGAAGAGGACATATGTATAACAATTGAAGAGACTAGCTGTCTGAAGTTCCGCGGCTCGTCTAGATGCAATTAGATAACAGCTTTTGTTTCATTGTTTCCACGTTACCTGATGCCGGCAGCGCAACTGTATCACGCGAAAAGATCAGCATCGATGTGTTGGGTAAAAACTCATTGAATTATTTGATGGATTAAGGGAAAGAGTTCGGAAAATAACTATTATAGAGTTACGTAGTTTGTTATAGATTAAAGAGTGATTACTTGATTAGTGTGTGTTGTTAGAGATTAAAGAGGCTTGTATAAAATACACAATTAAGCATTACACTGATTAAGCGCTATACTTCTAGAATGCTTGAGATAATGGCTTCAAAGTTAATAAGCGTGTTTGTGTGACATGTTGCGAGCATTTGGGGGTTAATAGTTAATATCAATTTATTTTCATATAAGTACTTAAGGAAAGCTAAAGGTTAATTGAGCCTCAATTTTCCACGACTTAAATTCCATTGTTTTATGCAAATTAATCACACATTTTACTGGGTAAATTGCTTTTGTAAGGCACACAATGAAATTATTTTGTATGGTAAATATCCGCATTAACTGCTCAACCCACCACTCACCTTTAATGCTGCCCATCTTTTTTTAAATAAACCTTAACATAAGAGTTTATAACAATGATAAATAAAAAACTACGATATCACAAACAAACAAAAGTTTTTCACCTTTTTCAGCTTATTTTTAGTATAAAATTTAAAAAATAAAACGGCGGCATAACTTTTAATTATGTAAATATAAACAAGCGTTTGTCACACAGAGAAGTATTGTACGGGTCACGTTGTTATGTTATGACTCAGGCTAACCCCATAACAGTGACCGTTTTATAAACACAGCTGTCTTGACATTAGTGACTCATGTTGCGTGGATCAGTAAGTAATATCAGTAACGCTGAGCTGACCATAAGTACACTTTATAACGTTGGAATACGGTTTACGAATGTACAGATATGCCAGTTATTTATCTATGGGGTTTACGATAAAAACAGGGAATACTTAGAATATTTCTTGCTCACCTGTTGCCATTTGTTCATAAGCGTACGGAAACAATTTAGGTGTTTCTGCTGTCCCCGTTACGTAAAGGTTTTCCTTATTCATGTTATATTTGGAACAAAGGAACATTGCACGAGATATTTTATGCTAAGGTAAGTAATGTAACAAGTCGACGAATAACAAGATATAACGATATAAATAATCTTCCGCATTTCATGCTTTACGAAGAATTATTTATGAAGGTACAATAACTGAGGAGGAAACCTCGAAACCTAAGTTTTGGTATTGCTTTTTAAAAGCGGAATAAAAGTCGAGATGCCTTCGTACATTCAGTAGAGATTCTTTCATGAACGTTGGCTAAGAGGTATTTGCCCGGGACTGCGCTGCGGTCGATAAAAAATCGAGTGCTCCGATTCCAATATCGCGCGGGCGAATAAGAGGAATGCCATAACGCAGACGACTCGTGTGGACCAACACATACTCTTTTACCGCGGGCGAGATTAAACTCCAAGTACCTTCAGCCAGCACAGAGTGTAGTGCAGAAGCTCTAGTCTGGGAAAATCTATGTTCGACAGGCAAAGCGTACAAATGCTCTGAAAAGAGTAGGTATCTGAACATCCGTTTTATAGCTTTTATTACCCTAGTGATAAAAGGCTGCCCTTTTTCGAGAACTGCGCACTTTTGGCTGGCTAGAACTACGGTCTCGGTGGTCAAGTGTTAGAAAAACTTTACAGTATGCACTCGAGCTCCCAAGGATGTTTTGAGTTAAAGCAGAAGTGTGAGTTGTGTATAGTAACCGTACGCGGGTCTCCCCTGAAATTCCTCAGAATTCAAGCATTCCAAACGGTGTACCAGTAATGTTATACAAAATCTACTGCTATATACCGGGGCATGATCCTTTGCCTCGTGAAATGTTTGTTTTGACATAAAATGCCTTAAATCTTTTAAAGCAGTTTACTGGACTTTTATTGCTACTGTAGATCATAAAAACTGCATTCAACAAGCTTTGACTTCAAGTGGAGCCGGTGTCGGGTTCCGGAAATTAATCGCATGAGCAACGACCTCGCCGAGATTGCGGTTGAAAAATGTACGTTGAAAACACTCATGGCTTAACGTCTAGGTTATACCCTTGATTTTATGAGGTCTGTACCTATACCCAGGGACTATAGCGGTTATAACGACAAAAAATAGCAGAGGTAGAATAATGGAACGCCTTATAAGACATGATGATTTAGCGAGAGGGAAGATTGGGCATGTTATGAATGGAAAGACCGAGGAAGCTACGTAGGACTTCATATAAAGCACGCATAAGTCGGTAATGTACCATAGCCCACGCCCATAAGGTCCACAATTGTCATTGTTAAAAGTGTTGCTAGGAATATAGAAGTCAAGGAAGCGGCTGCGGTTCCTGACTTCTTGAGAGGATATGATGATACTTGCAATGATATATCTACTGATAACAACAGTAACTTAGAATTACGTAATTTATTGGCTACGGCTTCTAATCTGACTTACCTGAGGTAAGAAAATTCTAAACAATCTATCCGAAATAATGGGCTTTTTCTAACGTAAATTTTTTTGTAAAGAAATCACAATGATTTATACCTTATTAAGTACCTATTTTTACCAAGTCTACAGAATAATAGTAATCTAAAATATACTTGGGTTTATAAATACACATGGCATCTCACTGTTCTGAGGATACTTTATAGGGTCACGTTTATATTCAGTAAAAGGACAGGACAAAATAAAATAATGTGTCGACCTCTAGAGAGATTTCCCGGATTTGGGAACATTGTGTTATTCACTGTTGTTTCCTTCCATAAAAGAGATGTAGGCACTTTTTTATAAGGAAAAGTTAGTCTCTAGGTAGCCGTTAAGCGTCAATAAATTCTGCTTAATTTGACTTAAGCCTTAAATTGCCAACTTTGACAGTCTTCTTAAAGTAACACGAGTTATTAATACTTCATCTAGTCGTTCGTTTCGTTCGTCTGTTCTTTTAATAACTAATAGACTTCAGTTACCTACTACAGTCGATTCGGTATTTTTCGATGGCATTTGTCAAATTTCTTACTCATGGTACCGATTAAGGAATATACGTCAGGGAGTATAGTAAACAAACACACCTATATATAGTTATGTCACTTATAGCTCGAGTTTTGAGAAAACTATTCGAATCCCATTAATTCACTTACGACTGTAGTAAAGTAATAAGAATTTACTGCTGCAACCCATCGTAGTTTAAACCGAAAAAGTAAGTTGAATGAGCACGAATGCTTATTTGTTCCTTTATAAGTGTGCTTGAACGCTCATACCAGGTTTTAGTACGTAGACCTCGTTTTTGCTAATAAGACAACTTTTCTATGTTTGTGATTGGTTATAATTTGGCATATGATTATTATTTGCAATCGTTTGATACTGAACTGACGAATTAATTCCGCATTCTTAGCACTAGATTTGTAATTATAGGTTTTAAATAACTTACCACACTTATTTATATTTATTTCGTAAGTGTTTCGGTTCCCTTTTCGTCGCGTTCACATTCAATGGTTTCTGACCCAGCCATTTGTCACGGGAAAGTGATTTGCCGGCCGGTGGCGAAGGAAGCTTATTAAATTCCGTTTGTTAATGGACTCGGTGAAAGGTGCGTCGCACTTTCCTTATATCACTTAGCACCCTCTTTAAATGGCACGTCAAATTTATAAATGCGTGATTTTAATACAGGTTTGTCATTGTCAGTCAAGAGCTCACGTAATAACAGCAATATTTTTCTTAACTGACCATCAGACAGCTTTGCAAAATTACAAATTGTCAGAGACTCAAAGATACACACTACGGTAGGTAGGGTAGGGGTAGGGGATTCAAACTAGTACTGTTTTTTTCGAATTTTTTACTCTCACCAATCTACAAATGATCTTGCATTAGAAACACTAAAAATTTTTTTATAAATTTTTAAATTGATATTTAGGGGTCGCTACCGGCATTTGAAAATTTGTGAAATCATCATCATCATCATCATTATAATTTAAGAGCATGGCTCTTGTCGGTGGAGTATGCGCCAGTTTTCTCGATCCTCGGCCAGGCTCTTTAGGTCCCTGTAAGACACGACACTTGCTTTCGCTTTCAGTTGTTGTGTGTAGCTTCATAGAAAGGCGATATTATTTTTATTTTGTTTTTTTACTCTCAACCTCTATAACTGAATTATTGCATTAGAAAACAAGCTAGTTTTTTTTAAATATATTTTAAAAATTGATATTTAGGTGTCGCTACCGACATTTGAAAATTTGTGAAATTTAACAAAGGCGACATTATCGTAAATTACGCCTTTAATTATGTAGCAGTCACATAAACTATTATAATAGGTAAATATTGTCACGCACATTCTATCGTGACTTGATTCGAAAACGAACGTTGAATGAATCATCAAACAGAATTTCGCCTATTCATTCGTAGACATTCGTTCAGTTCGTTCGCTCCTCAGATATTTAACAGCAGGTTAAAACATAACCGCTATTTAATTTAAAACATGCTCAAGGTCCCCTAACCATGCCTTTGTTCAGTCGACATCAAAGATCTGTTTAATTTTTTTCGCTTATTACAAAGGAGTAAGGTGCAAAAGTGTTTACATAACTTTTAAGTCGACTGTTACGGAGCACAAGGGGTTAGTTTCCATAATGGTGGTAAGTGAGCCGCATACACTGTATCCAGCCCATCCAGGCACACTAGCCTAGAAGGTGTGACCTACATCCCGCCCTCGGCGTCGCTAAATGTTTCGTGCCTTTTTGTGTCACCCAATTGAGACGCTAAGCCGGTAAAGTCGGGATATTTTTGTACTGAGTCTTTTCTGGAAATGTTCGCTTTTGTTGCGAATAAAGTTACATATTTATAAGCTTGATTTTGTAGAACTTTCGCCCGTAACCTACCTCATAGGATTATTTAAGTATAGAAAGTGAAACGCTAATCGTCGCTTAGTTTGTTAAGCATTGGAAGATTCAATTATGGATACATTTTTTAATAAGGAGAAAGATTTTATATTACCTGATGCGACGCAATATTTAAAATTTTAGAAGGCAAAGGAAATAGCCCCAAGCCCTGCAACCTTACTGCAATTGTCAATCTGCCACTAAACCATGAAATCGAATCTACAGGTGAAACAAAGTCCTTGAACCGTACCGATACCACAAAGCGTCGATAAGCCACCGCAAGCACTGCTGACTCTACCCTCGTCATTTTGACAGAGACATTCGAGGACTGCGCCCAATCTCCCACACTCCGTCCAATGAACACGTCGAGGTGAACGAAATCCAAGCGAATTAATCTTCCCCTAAGCCGAAAACTAAAACCCTGCTCGGGTAAGTATAAGTCCTTGACATTAGCATTCCGAAATCACATTCGCTGCGGTGCAGATTACCTCTCACTCGATTTGCGACATAAAAGCGATGATAAGCGCGCGGCGCGAGTTGTCCACAAATAATGCTTAATTATGCAGGATCTTGTGAGGTTATCCATGCAAACAGCGTAACGTACATAAGTATATGTAACCGTGATTGTAAAATGAGAAAATCTTGGATCTCCATTCATGACACGATGACGTGTGTCTAACCCTTCTCACATTCGCAGTTCGTCGCTCCTGTCCGTTATTGACATTAGGGAAATCTGCTTTGAAATATTCCACGCTCAGCTCATGACCATGTGCCATGTGGGTATTTGCATGGTAATTTCCTAGGTTTTGTCGCTGTTTCTTGCAGTGCTACGTGATTTATGGCTTTGTCGTCCTTTAACAGCTGCGTCATATTTTTTCTTGATGTAGGTAAGGCCATTCATATAAACTAGGAATAACATGTTTCGAACAAACTGCCCTGTAGTATACCATTTATCATTGTAGTTTGCCTTTTTATTAGCACAATTCATTTTATTAATTTACGAACGGTTCACCGCATTTCTTAAACAGCTTTCCTTAAAGCATGCCTTAAAGCACTTTGTAGTCAAACGCTTTTGTCAAAATCTAAGTAAAAGGCCAACAGACTAATCTAGATAGACATTTTATTAACTTACTTTACCTTTTACTGCTTAACGTGTAAATATATCGGGTAGGCACTTCCAATGGAAGAACTTATGTCCGAACTTGAAATCATGGAAGAAATAACAAGTAGACAAGTACCGGATTATTATCGTGTCCCCGTAAGTATACGATCGATATAAAGCGTATTACGGCCGACGCCCCTTGGGACGGGCAGTAATCTCTGCAGAAATTCGATTTAAAACAACTTACATCGAAAACTGATCCCACGAGCTCCTGTAGTTCTGAATCTATTACGTAATGTAACCGACCCACTTCCCCCGCCGGGGTGACCAAAGCCGTCCTCCGAAAAGGTTAAACTGCAAACTTCGTATAGACAGAACTATACATAACACAAGGACTCGTATTTCCATTGCTTACAAAGCACAAGTGGGAGACTCTGATGAACCAGTGTAAGTAAGATCTCAGACTCCCAAAAATTGTGGATTATTGTAGTGGGCGCGCTTATACTGGATTTTATTAAGCCATTGGGATAAGTCCAAGTCCGTTGTGACGCCAACGCTAGTGTTACGACTCCGGCCTGCTATGATTACCATAATCTTCAAAACCTCCGAGACTGTTATGAGGTTATGCATATCGTATATCTTAGTCGGAAGGGGTTTGAATTTATATCGGGACATTTTAGGGTAATCCGCGAGTTTGTGGAGCATTTTATACTACAATTAAATACTAGAAGCCAAGTTCGGAAGATTATATGCACAACTATTTCGAATGAATCGTTTGAGAACTATTCTAGAGTAGGTTTTGTTATCTTCAGTGCCTGGAAGAGGAAGTTAAGTCAATTACAACGCAACATTATCATAAATCTAAACTTCTCCGCGATGAATTTATGTTATGATCATTCGAGCATTACCAACAATCCTATGTTAACTAACATAATCAACGGGGTTCCAAAGGCACCAGACAATCGTTCACAGAGCCAACATTCGTAACTGAACAGACAGACTGATAGATTTTCCAGTTGGTTTACCCACCAGTGAAAAAGAGTAGGTACATTTAGCCTATTCCGTGCCCTCCCCTATTACTCTCGATTAAACTATATTATTTAAAGTGACCTTCCCATTAGGGTATATCGACGCTACAACTACAGACACGACAGTGGCAGGTAAAATATCGATCCACCAAAAGGTCACAACTCAAGACTGCTACAGGCCGAGGACATTTTACTTATGCATAAGTACATTATAAATAGTAAGTAACATCTACATACCTTAACAGCCTAAGATTACTTACATTGCCTTAACGCTCCGCTGATTCGGAAACTCGTCGCTGATAATGTATCGGAGATGAACGGTTATATGAGATAATGTGCACGTAACTAATAACCTAAAACCGAAGATTGCTGTAAGGAAGATTATAAATAATATAATGACTTGAGATAAAAATAAATTTTCCAAGCAATAATTAGACGATAGACGCACCATTAGTGAACGACAAAAAGTATGTCAACAGATTTTCTCAAGCGGGAGTCAGGGCCAGTCATTTACCCGTCGTTAAACAATTCAGGCAGGCCATATCAGACGATGGGGACAGTAAACAAACAAACTGACACATGACATAGCCAACAGACAGACGTGTGTGACTCATGCAAACAATAAAGTTACACTCGTAAAACGTACTTTAAAGTGGACCACTTCACCGCGTTACTGCGTGAAAAAGATAAAGCTGTGGGAAACAGATTAAGTTCCTTATTCAGTCGTAATAAGAGTCTTTGGATTTAGATCGAGTACTTAAACCGATTTAACCGAGGATTAATTGGGTTTACTAGTATCGTGTGAAAAGTGTCTATTAACATCAGTAGTTTAGATTATTTACGTATCTTGATGACTTGCCAAACGCAAAGATAACGTACAGTGAAAGCGAAAACAATAGAACAGTCCAATGACCTATCATGTGCGACATTGCGTAATTATGTCTGCGGTTATAATTAATTAAATCTGGTTGTCAACTCATAGAAATGAGACACAGCACGATCTTAAATTAATCAGGATAAAAGGGTACAAATTGTCGATTAATTTTGTCGCTGAAGTAAGGAGCAGTCGTAGGCATTACACGCCTCTGTGCGATAATAAATGGCTCGTTCCTAGAATGCATTTGCTTGCAGCAGCTGCTTTTATAGCGACGACATAATTTTAGGAATTGGACGATGCGGAAATAATACCAACAATTTAACTACGACGCTTTGGTGTCTGGTCGTTAAAGAGTTTATTGTCATAATTATTTAGACATCAAAACGAATAGATATGAGTCAGTTTAGTGATGGGATGCATTCCTTTTAAAAGTGTTCACCTAAATGTTTCTCAAAGAAGGGAATACATATATCAATCACAACCACACATGAAATTAAATGTGAATATAATTTTTGCTTTTAAACAATGTTTTTATTTTCCTTTTTATTACATTTGGAGATATGATGAAAACTAGAAATATATTTTTTGACATTAGACAATGATGATTTTACAGTCCTCACACATTCTTTATTCTCTATTTTAATAATAATGAATCAAGACGAAAGAGCTGAAGTGGGAACATTCCCACCAGAGGAACATTCCCGGGAATGACATCACTACATCAGTGCAACGAACCCCACACATTACAAGACGATTACGTAATGGGACATGGAACCTCGGTTGGGCAACAATTGAAGCAATAAGAGGAAAGCGCTTAAGTGGACGATCGCTATTAATGTTACTTTAATGGTCATTCTTGTCCCTTGTTGAGTAAATAATGTCCACGATAAGTCAGTCCGTTTCAGGAACTTCACTGAAGTACACACATTTCATACTTTATATTGATGATTATCGTTCACATATTTACTTTGCCCAAAGTAATAAATATAATAAACCACGATCGTAATACAACACTCTTGACTTTCCTCTAAATACTTAAATAATGAAAAAGAAAAAAACAATACAACAAAATAATATCAGAAATATTTCTATGCGCGAAGAGGAATTTTAGCAGAAGCAAAATGTGATTAAGTTAATTGGAGTAAAAAGTCTTAATTTAATTTAACTACACCGAGATATTAAATGAAAGGACGGTGAACGTTCACATTTTATTATAATAACGGGGATATAAAGATATAGACGACCTCACGCAGTTCATATGAATAGTGTGTTGAAGGCAATCAAAATGTGTTGTAAAGAAGATGAACCGTCGGAAAATTCAAAAAGAATCGTATAAAAGTACGCCTTTACGCGGTATTTGAATGGGAGAGAGCACAATGGGACGGGTCGGCAAAAAGCCGTTCGACCAAGCCGCGACTGTGATGTACGGCGTTAGTCTCATTTCTCCTAGAGCGGAGTCGAACGCTCACACGAACCAAAGGCTATTTAGATCCATCTCTATCGTTCCTGGAAATATGGAGTGACAGAAATTTCCTGCGACTAGGGTTGCCATACGCCAGGATTAGTCAGGATTGCGGAGGGACTTGGCGAGTGTGTCTGGGTTTATTAGAAACCTCAACTAAGAACTAGGTCAAAATTTCAGTCGGGCAGAGGAACGGAAATGACTGTCCAGGAAATGTCAGGATTTTTAGATTTATATCCGGACTTTTGACAGGATATTCCATTGTTTTTCATATGACAACGCTAGCTGTACCCCCTCAGGTGAAGGTTAGACGCTTAGCAACTACCAATCCATCACTGTGATAAAGTCTGACGAGACGAGGTCGATGGCAACAGACAATGTTTAGATTTTTACGAAATATCGTGGATTTACTGATCGTGTCGTGAAGGCTACGGAAGTCCAGAATTCAGAACACTAGACGATCAAGAAATAATATTATAATCAACTGTTATTCATCAAATAGGTACCTAACAGTTTCACTGGTTGGACTAACGATCAAAACGCCTTTTCTTTGGGGATTATTGCATGAGCAGAAAAACAATACAAAGTTCCTGTCCGGTCAAGTGATTCGACATATTTATTCGAATATTCACTACACTTTATAAAACAAAGTCCCGGCCGCGTCTGTCTGTTTGTGTTCGCGATAAACTCAAAAAGTACTGAACGTATTTTCATGCGGTTTTCACCTATCAATACTATCAATAGAGTGATTATAGAGGAAGGTTTAGGTATATAATTTTCTAAGGTTTTGTGTAACCCTTGCAAAGCCGGGGCGAGTCGTTAGTATTATCATAGAGTAACTTATACTAGAGCGGTACTGTCATAGTAAATTTTGTAACCCCAGTAAATTCACTGCAATCTGTCGACACACTTTAAAACTAAAAATGAAGATTTATAAAAATACGATAAAATGTATTTAAATATGGATAAATGATTTTTTTTATTTGCATTAATTATTTTTATGATTTTGACCCATGTTCTTTCACTGATATGCGTTAAAATTGTTAAATAACAAACGAAACCGTCAACGCCATCTATACGACAGTAGGCCAAAGCTAGTAGCGCCCTCTGATCGAGAGTCAAATTTTCTTGATTTTCGAGGCACGTTTTTTCCTTAGACTGTATCCATCTATTACGGAGTTATATCTATCTTTGGTATTATATAATACTTCTGTAACTTGGTAAGCAAAGTACACACTACAACTACAATATATTTATTGTTGTTAGTCTAGAGATCCTAGTTACACTGGTTGCTTTAAGTACCCGACTTGCTATGCAGTGAGTAGGCACTGTTAATATACAAGCAGGGAAACAATACAATGCTCATGTGCGGTCTACTGGTCCCGGTTACGTCGGACATACTTTATTGTATCATAGTTCTGTAACTTCGTAAGCGGAGTCACTGGTTGGTCTAAGTATCCGACTCGCTATGCAGTCAGTATGCAATGTTAATACACCAGTACAGGGAAACAATACAATATTCATGTGCGGTCGAGTGATGTCGTACCCGCATACTTTACTATATCACTAGAGTACAATATAGTTGTTACTCTCGAAGTATTTATTACGGTAGTTGGTCCCAAAATCCGACTCGCTATGCAATCAGGGGGCAATGGTAACACAAGGGTAGGAAAACAATACAATGCTCCTGTGCGGTCGAGTGATCTAACGTACCCGCATGCCTCATTATGTCATACTTTTGTAACTTGGTATTAAGCAGAGTACAATATAGCAACGAACAAACATCTTTAGCCACTTTTTAAATACATCCAAACAAGCCGAAATTGTTACTTTGACAATTTGTTTTTGTTTTGTTTGTTGTTTGACTAACTTTTTTCATATAACTACAATATTACTGCAACGGCAACGGCAATAATATTAACAGATGTGAAGCGTCTTAGGTATAGATTTAGATTTATTTATTTCATAATATGATATTACATTATAAATTATAGGCCAAGCAACAAGGTATAGAGGGAAATACTTGGAACACAATTATTGACTCCGTAACTTTGCTTGGACTAGTTAGAAGGTGAACATATCAGAAGTCCCCGGCCGTAGCCCTTGGTAGCTGGGGGTACCATAAATAAATTCAGCGCCCCCGATTTATACGAAAACGATACGAAACACGGCCTAGCATCTTCACTGATGTAGATATCAAGATAAAATTGAGAGCCCTTAATAAACTTTCAGGAGCGGATCTCAAAAACTATACAAGATATCGAAAAACTTGAATAAAACTTGTAACAAATTTAATAAACTTTCATTTTGTATAAGTAGCCATGTCGCTGAGACGCATAGTTTCCGAGATATAATCGAAAAACCGAAAAATGGAACCTTCGAGAAGAGTTAAGAAGCTTTTTTTGTATGCATTCACTGGCAAAACGATATTTAATTGTCGAATATCTAATTATGCTGATTTAATTTCCTAGGCAAATAACAAAATAAAGCAGACAACGTAACTAAATTAAAATGCAGATGTTGGGGTTATAAATCGCTTCTGCGCCATTTCTCCGAGCCTGCTTTACATTTTCACTTTCTACTAATCGCTCTTTTGTCCAGCCATTCTTCGTTACTAAAAGTAAGCTTTATTGTCCTCCGTAATAAAACGAATAAGTCATTACTGACATATTTTGCGAGTGTAAATGAAGCATCCTACTCACATTTTTCCCATGGGTCACGGTGGGACTTGGAAGCGATTCATTCTTATTAAAATTATTGCCGCGACCCGGATAATGAATTATATAAAGTATATCATTAAATTATCAATCTGTCATCTATCTTGCCATGGCACATTACTTTAAAAAACTTTGTTCTCGCCCTCTTGCGACTGTCTGTAAGCACTTAAGCAGTCAAATTTAGATCGATACAGTTGCTTTTGTTCTAATCAAAGAGAAGTTCTAATAAAATCGACCTGTCTTAGCTGTCATTTTAGTTTAGTTTGTGTATCTGCCGCATGACATTAGTTATTCTTAGGCATAATGTACGGCCAAACTGAGTTCGGCCGGATATAACAGCTGTACGTAATAATACCGTTTATTGTAATATGTATTTTTAACATCTATGTGTTTGTCTTTTGTATGTTATATATTAATTTTGTTGTTTTTTTTGTTACCTGTCGTGATTGTTTTTACCTGATGGTCTCACCGGAAGATCAGCGCTGGAAGTCGCCAGCAACATGCTGAGGTGAGACCATTTCGTGGCACTTTATCTTTTTTATGTTTCTCTGTTTTGTATAATTTTCTATTTGTGTGTGCTAACGAATAAATTATTTCTATTCTATTCTTTCTATCTAAATTCAAAGGATGTAAAGGCACACACAACTATTAAACTCGAAATATACAAAAAAATTACGGCAACGAGATTGTAAAATGTACACAATTTAGAAGCAGAACGTATGCAAGTTAGAAGTACCTATACAAGTTTACAAATTATAACCAACCATTTCAACCTAAGTTCGACCGCAACTAGAGTTACAAATGGAGACGAAAATAGATGCAACTTGATACGTGTTCGTGCCAATGAAACAATAACGGCAGGGTTCACATTCTACAAACAGCAACATCAGGCTATTGGTAAACCTTATTCGCATTGACGTAAGTATACAAATGGCCAGTTGCAAGTAAGTACTTTGTAGGGACCTTGCTGTTATTCCAACCTTTTATGAAGCGAGAGAGTCGAAAGCTACATATAAGACCTTGGTCTCCGCTTGACGCCGTACTGTTTTATAGAAACGCTTACTCGTAAGTATATTGTAGTTCTGATATGCAGCGTTCAATATCAACGATCAAACCAAGACCTACTCTCCGCCTCCTCCAAGGCTTCAATGGAATACAAAATGTCAAAATGTGCTCACCCGAAGTAATTTTTGTATAGATAAAAGTGGACTTCCTCAGTCTATCATCGATGTTACTGTAATTCGTAATGAGAAACTCAAGAGATACAGCTCAGCTCTGCACTCTTTATAAAACGCAACTTATATTGGTTTGCCCGTGCGTTGGACTCGCCTGGTTACACGGTCAGGACTGTCCCAGCGTTATCGACGGAAGTCTACTATCAATCAACTACGATAATGTAAACGTTGAACCGTGGCCGGAAAAACCTGATTTGAGGATATTGGAGAGGACACGGTGCGATATTGCGTGGGTTCAATGGATCCATCACGGCGCGGCGACGATATAATGTGACTTGCTTGTCATATTTTGGTCGTTAAGCAACATGGCCTTGGGGATTGAGCTTTTAAAAACATCTTTTACACGTTTTATTCAGTTACATTCAAGACACACTTTATGGTATACATTCCTGCTTACATTATTCGTTAGCTCTAGCTAAGTTGGGAGAGTGACAGGTTCCGGCATTACGGCGCTAACATTTGACAATCCATTTACTACAAAACGTATGGGGCCGTACCTCTTCTTCAGCTGTCAAATTTAAAACACAACATTCTACAATATTCTGCACTAGTTTAAGCGTTTTAGTATTTTGTTGTCTTTGGTGTAAGTTATGGTTCAAGAAACTCTATTCACAGGCTATTTAGGTAACGGTAATTACAAGAGAAATAAATAATGTATACTAAGTATCTAACAAGAGGAAGGTATCATTCATTGGTTCGGTATGAATTATAGAACAAAAATTACGTGAATAATGTATGAATCAACGTGACAGTGGGATTAAAATCTACGGCGCAAGTACCAGGAGACAAGAAGTTAACAGGAGCCATATACGGCGAGTCTGTTAAGTAGCGTGCGAGCTGATTCACCGCTTGAAGGTCGCTCCCACCCGTCTACGGGCGTAGTACTTCCGTTGTGATTACTCATTGTTTTACATCAATTGTTTATAGATAAGGACCAGGTAAATGAAAGTAACTATTTTAAAGGACGGTTTTATTGAATCAAAAATAAAGACGCAAGATGTTAGCTTGTAAAGCGGTTTAGAAATCTATATTTAACGTATCGCATTAATTTTTGACATCAGATTGATCTAAAGCGAAACTAAATAAGTGCAAGAGCAACGCACTGATAATTAGTTTGCTTTAGAAATAGATTAGGCAAACAGAAGGAAGGCCTAGTTTTATGTTTGTTGACTTTAATACTTCATTGATGCATGGTGTCACTGAGACTTAGTTACAGATTAACACAGATTAGGTTTATAAAGTACTAGGCGAGCATGATCGATCTGTGACAGCAGCACGAGGGTAATTAGGACCGGTAACCTGCGAGCTGTGTATTCCTATTGCGCATGCGAGTCGAGTTTTTGAGCAGGCCAATGTAACGTGACTACAATCAGTAACAGCAATGTCTAATGAGAGACTGTTTTTATACTGGTTCACTTGAGTCTTGGTCGGACAGCGATTGATATGACTCCCCTGATCTGAGCCAAGGAGAAACCGCTTGTTTGACGGTGGCCCCGATCTGCGACACTTATCTTGAGTTGATAATAGACCGCGCGCAAACTATTTATGGCTTACAAGGATGTGGTGTGATTTATACTAAACGAGTCAAGTAATGGAGGCGAGAAACGCTCGTGGCTTCGTGGCGCTTGTACATTGCGCAACGTCGGTCTGGGTCACTTAATGGCTGGTGAACCCTTTGAATACTTTAGTAAGTAGGTACATCGTAGTTGTACTCTTACATCACTAGATTTTGGCGGCTTAAAATCTCAATCAGGATTGTGGCAAGCCAAGTGAACTTGGGCTTTAAGATGCAGGGAAAAACCTTAAGATGAGAAAGGGACGACTTCACCTCCGACTTGGGTACATGTGAGAAATACATGCATTCAACCAACTCTGGCATCCGTAGATACTCGTACTTACTTGTTAGTGAGGAACTTATACTTTATATTGTCGTTCAAGCTAGTCAGGGAAAAGAGGTACAAGGTACCCATACAATGCCAAATTGGGGATACTCTCGTTCCGGAGCACCGCATCACATACTTGGAGATGCTGCTTGACGCGTGCCTTCCCAACGTGATGAGACGTGCTTCGCAAATTCTAGTAGTCGTACTGTCAACATCAAATGTATGTTGACGTTCTTGTAAACTTCTTTATAATTAGGCTGAAAACGTATACGTCGGGAAGAATGTAAACAGGTTAACTTTGCGTACAATAAGGAAATGTATCCGAATTTATTTTTTATTCGGTGGACGTTGATTTGTGAAAGGTTTCCTTTATGCTAAGAGTTTTTTTTTTAATTAATAAAGAAGGAAGAATTTTATTAGACGCATAGGTTCTTATTTACTTCAAATGTCAATACCATTGCTAATGCCTCATTTTCACGTTTCGTATATATTTCCCAAATTAGCGTCAAAACAAGGACTATATAATACATACATGATTGTTTACTCAATAAACTTTATTGCGTTGTAAATGCCAATATTAGTAACGTATGTATTTATTTGTGAACTTCTGATTGTGCAGTCATTGAGTCATGACCGGTGTTGCGTTGCGTGTGTGATCCGTAGATGGTTCGTGTCACATAATTGTACGGTGCGGCGTGGCATAACAATCATGATGTATTTACATGTGATCTAACTAAATAACAAAATAGTATGCCAGGGACATACATAAGAGTTTTGAATGATTCACGGTTAGTTTCACTAGACTTATATTGACAAAACAATAGAAAAGGTAATCTCGGTCTATATCCCGGTCAATATAAGTCTAGAGACATACATATCATATTTACAGTTTATTATTACATATTTTAATGTATACATATACCGGTTCTCTACTCTTCTATAATCGGCGCTAATTAAAAGTTCACACTACTGTGCTTTTTCGAATATCACAAAGGTTACGGGAAGCTTATTCTAATTGTAATAACAGGTTATGAATTTGAAACGTCACTTTTCACACTGATAGATCATATCCATAATTAATACAAGATCAAATTTATAACCTGCTATTACAAACAGAATAGGCCTTAGGTTCTCTTCTCTATCTTCGTATTATTACAGAATTTGTGTGCTGAACTGTTCGGTTTCGGTATTCTTCCGTAGGTATATAAACTTCTTCTTGCAGGGTTCCTACATGATCTTTTTTTGAATTATGTATACGCAGGTGTTTGACCACGATCCCATCTGATGGTAAGTGATGATGCGGTCTACGGTGGAGCACGCTTACCTATGAGATACCTATTAAGTCTTGCCTTGAAGAGCCCAGGATTGTACTCATGACACAGACTCGGGCAGGGCGTTCCACTCCTTGGCAGTTCGCATAAGAAATGTGGAAGCAAAACGTTTCGTGCGTATTTTCTTTAGTTAGAATGGAAGAGAAACGCCAATGAGTTTAGCTATTGAATCTCAGCAAATGGATAAACTGGAAAACTTTACCGGGAGCAGAGTAAAATCAAACAACAATAGTTCCATATTGCGTCCCGGGCACACCGGACGCGTCTGCCCGGCGGATAACCTAACTTCCAACGCTACAACAAAAGTAAATAACTAACTTTAACATGCTCGTATCTTACATGATTGTGGATAAATTCAACTTTACGTAGTATAAAATTGAGTTCAAATTTCAGTAAGTACTAAGGGTAAGTCGATATTAAGCAATGTTTTGCTTACATAAGCCTGAGTCATGCGACAGGAATATTGCATATTTATGGAGACGAGGTAGGTACTAATATTTCCATACTCGTATACTTTTAGTATCTTAAACTGGTCTCGCATTACATCGAAATGAAACACTTTATTGCCTGTAAAACGCAGATATTGGTATAAATAATATATTTACGACATTAGTAATGTTATCGGAGTAAAGGTAAATGGGAAAACAATTACTTAAATACCAGTTAGTTGGGAACAATACATTTATTTATAACTGCCATTTATACATGAAAGAAAATTGTGGGAAATGGTACAAACACTGAAACAACTGTGGCAACGGGTGTTTTTCAGGAAGGCGCTACATAACTTGGATAAAGCGTCCTCACCGCAAGAAAACATCGTGTTAAACTTTTATATTAACAACAAGGTAAGTGTTCCTTTTAATTTTACTATCGGCGATACTTAAAAGCGTTATAAATAGAAATTTCCTGTTCTCCGCCGCTTGAAGACTTGAACTCTATTGAGATTACGCAAAAATCTCTCTTGAGCGCTTATTACAAGGGTGGACGGAGAAAATTATGTGGAATTAGCTGTAAGCTAAGCTGCAATTTATTCGCGCGGACGCAGCTTGCAGACGGTAAATCAGTGCTCGATAATTTGACCTAAGACTAATAACAGAACTAGTTTATAGACGATCACTTCTAGCCTTGTGGTCATCTACACCATAGAATGTAGAGAATGAAGTCATTCTGGGTCACGTTGAATTTAAACTTATTACAATTAAACCCTGAGGGATATTGTCACTGTAGATAAAGCTGCTTTTCCACTGAGGCGGAGATGAGTGGAGATGATAAAATTAACCAACAGCATAGGTTGTTGGTCCATCCACATATCTTCTCCGCTCCGCTGGATTACAATCAATGCTATTGGTTGATTCCTTTAATCTCCGTCTGAGTGGAGACAGCAAAAGTAAAAATTGGTCCACTTCAAATTGATAGTTTATAAATTCTTATACACGATACCTTCGTCATACTATTCGGTTCTGTGCAAGTTTGCATGGCTTACGTGACATTTGTAGCCTATAATACAACGGATTTATGACTTTTATGAGAGTGTTTATAAAGTCTATCCGAATTAGCCAACGATGTATAAAATTCCACAGAGTTACAATTGTTGATATGGCTTCACGAAACAAGAATGATTCATCGATAAGGAATACGATATTTATTGCTGAAAAATATGACGACAACGTTTATAATGGTAAACGGCTATAAGTTACAAACAGTTAGAACTAAAATCAAACATGATCAAGAAAAATCTTTGTAGGATTGGTAGATAAGTATGTTGTACGTACTATGTAATGCTTCCCAAAAGGTTCCAATGGGGTTGGCCTGGCGCCTGCATAAGTTTTACCTGTCAATTCTACGAATAGTGTCAAATTCTTGTACTTTTATAATGCTAGGGCTTAAATGCTAACCGTTAAAGCCAAATCCCATAGGCTATATGTGTATACATAATTATATGTATACATTAAACTAGAAACAGGGTTAACCTATGATGGCACCATCTATAAACCTTTGACAGTTGCCAACCCAATCCTAGACGCAATTGTTCGGCTACGCTCATCTCATGTAATGCCACAGAAACACAATCGGAATATAAGACAGCGCATTATTTTCGTTGTCAGTCCAGACAGTCCGCGCGGATGGACTCATAAACAATTTAAATGAAAGACTTGCCCTGAAAATTAAATTTGCATTAATTCTCGCTCCCCCTGATTCACCGCAACGCCTGTCTCACGTGATCCGGTTACTCTCATTAAATAAACGATTCGTACTTGATATCATTTTCTGTAACAGATGATTTCCTGCGTGCGTCAATAAGGTCCAATCGGGACCTTACTCGATGGTTGAAAGAGAATAAGCTATATTTGCAGCTAGTGATCTCTTTTCTCTTTAAGTATCTTTGTTACTCCCATCGTGTACTGCGCAATGCATCATATGTATGATTCCTGATTACGCAGTTTTTAGGATCTAGAAGCCACTATTAAACTGGTGAGAGTATGAGTAAGTGTAATAGCCGTGCAAGACTAAAATAAATAAATATTAGGGGGACATCTTACACAGATCAAACTAGCCCCAAACCAAGCAAAGCTTGTACTATGGGTGCTAGGCGACGATATACATACTTACATAGATAAATACAGGAACAAATATTTGTGATCATCACACAAATAAATGCCCTTACCGGGATTCGAACCCAGAACCATCGGCTTCACAGGCAGGGTCGCTACCCACTAAGCCAGACCGGTGGTCCCTGTTATTTCCTTGTTAAAAATCCCTGTTATTTCCAGTAATTGCTCTAGTGTAGAATGTAGAATGTTACTCTAGTGATCCCGGATATCGGGATCTCTGACAAGAACCATTTGTTTGCATTGAAAGACATGTGTCTTGCTCAGGTTGTACCCAAGGGTTTGGACATTGATTTTTAGAAGTGTGTTCTTTGCGATATAAATAAAACAAAGGTAACTGGACCAATCGATGTAAAAATTTGCAATAATGTCGTCTTGCGTCTGATGCTGCCAGATGATGTTTCGGAGCAGACAAGTAGTTGTTTAACCTTTCATAAGTGCGTGGTGGTGAAAAATCGTGAGTTCAAATCTCGGTTGTGCCGTATACAGCAAAAAATCCTAAAATGATAAACTATGACAACAAGTTCGGTAAGGATCCTTATCATGCACAGACAAAGAGGTTAATCCTGTCTGAATTTGTTTTTAGGGTACTTATAGGGCCAGAAATAGTTTTCATACATTACGCTATTTCTGTTTAAACAATTATTTTAACAGGTCCAGTTGGCACAAACCAAAATTGACACAATAGAAGTCTTCATATAAAATAGAATGTTAGCAAATTACTCAACAACGAGTAGGTACACTGGTGCAAGCGGCCTTAAGACGCAAGTTAGATAAGGGCCAAAGAAATATAAGCTGTTTCAAATAATCAATATTGCCGGGATAGGCCGTTAACGCGTTAGCGAATTGCGTTTACAAACAAATTTGCTTACGGAAACGACTAGAACGGTGTTAATCGATTTTCCTTGAGCAACAAAACGCTTTTGAAGATTGAATTGCTTTCATCGTACAGCTTTGCATTGAAATAACAACGTAAAAGTTAAACGGCCGGTGTGTTTGCATACATTGGTTTGCTGATCAGGTGTGCTCGTGACAAGCTGCGGTTTGATGGTTGCTTTAATTTGCAATGCGGTATTTTATTCAAATGAAATCAGTCTGATAGTGACTATATTTTTTATTAAATTAAGCCTTACTAAGTACCTATTCTGCTCATAAAATCGTCTCTCCAAACGTGACGTGTCTTGTGACTTATCTTCAGATAAGCAATTATAGATTATGGTCCCATTGCAAATCTCGAATTATTTATTGCTGTGTTGGTAAACAAGAGGATTTGATTTATGACGGCGCTATATCTACCAACAGCACGACATACACCATACCATACCTCACATACAAAATGGATGGAAAGCACTCGAAGCTTACTTATTTCCATACATCGGGGTTTTTGGTGCAGGAATAAATTCGTGTATTTTAACTATGTTTATTGTAAAATAATTACCAATCTATGAATTAAAAACAGATAGAAAGTTCCAAATGTGCTTAGAAATGTTAAAATATAGTGGGTTTCACAGTTTTCACTTTGTTTACTAGTGTAAAACATTCCCGCACCAAAAACCCCGATTTATGTTTATTTCTCTATGACCACACTTATAAAATCATATCAATTATGACAAAGGTTCGTGTAGTTATGTTCCCTAAATAGCTATATTATAATCGTCGTAATCTATTTTAGGTCTAATATTATTCAGTCTTGATTTATTTTGGGTCTACTATTATTCCAACTACGAGTAAGCGTATTATGCTAATGGTAGTTACGAATTCAATTAAGGAAGGACAATATTGATATATTAAGCATTTGCAAATGACAATTTCGTAATGCGTGATACCTAAACAGTAAGATTCTCGGTGGGCTGATTACTATAAAACAACTTTATTTATTTTCCGGAAATCGGAAAATTGATTTTACGGAGATATTATAATCATCATCTTTGATAAATTCTATATGATTATAAATTATATAAACTTTAGTACCAATGTATAAATTTATACCTAGATGAAATAAAATAAAAAACAAATACAGGCCAGACGAAAAAATACCTTAAATCAAAACAAAGATATGTCACAAGCGACTTAAACAAAAACCTTCATACTTTAAGTAAGTATTCAACCAAATTCAGAAAGTCCTTTTTAAAGTTGTTTAAAAATAACCCTGTCACGTTTTCAGATTAGTTCTGGTGTTGGAATCAATTAGAAGTGAATGTGACAATCGCCAAGATCCGATGATCACGCGATAAAGTGTCTATTTGTAGAACAACTATTAGTTATCTCAATCTCAGTATTTTTTTTTCCTGCAATTTCCTCTTGGGTACAAACGGTTCAATTATATAAATAGGCGTTTCCTTGTTTAGTTATAAGGAAAATAATATTCCAAGTAATTTGTTTCGGGATAGTATACTTACATAATCTACCGAAGCTAAGGGATAGGCGCTTCCTGAGCTTTTGCATTTTGCTCATTGCGCCTCCCCTTTTTTCTCTCATTGTCACGCCTGTAACAAAAAAAAAACAACGTTTACTTAATTGAAAAAGCGTGTAACCGTTTTTGTAACAAAAAACGAGCTTTTACGTGCCATCAGCCTAATTCGCCTTTATCCAAAAATGAAAAAGACGTAAATAGAACCATCAAAATAAGTCATTATGATTCGTAAAACAGTATAAGATTCTCAGAACATCGGATACAAATGTAGCGCTTCAAGTGCTAGAAACGGCCGAAAATATTCTTCAGATCGGATAGTATGCGAGTGGCCTAAGACAATGCGTTGTTCCTAATCGTGTTGACAACTTATTGAACTGCGATATCACAAAGGTTATCGACATTGGCGCCATTTGAATTACCACTCACACGCATTCCGTTTAAAAATAACACCTATAAGATTATATGTATGCGTATAAATCTGCCAGAAGCTAAATATAGCTCGAAGCAAATTAATGAAAGTCGAGAATGAGAAAAAATGCGGTTTAAACAACCGCATACATACATCTAGACAACGATAATTCGGTTTGACAGAATCATTCTTCCTGAATAGGGTTGTAGCCATCTGTTGAATTTTTTAAGAAGGAAGACAGCTTCTTTTTTGCACAGGCCTAGCTATTCCCGTGTGTTTTGGTCTATGTTGTATGTCGTTTCCCCTTCCTCTCAAGGTGTTGATTTCAAACTAAGTAGCCTATGTCCATACTCAAAGCTGAAATTTTCTAACATGCCTGTATTATCAAAATCGGATTAGCCTTACAGATATAAAGCAGCCTGTTATAAATTCAGACAGAAGCGTTTTTCAATTAAATATCATACAGTAAACATTCTGCACACAAGTGTAAAATTAAAGCGTTATAATTAACGCCAATCGGTTCTAAATAACAGTAACCAGTAATAACCCAATAGCCCGCCAAAGTGATGTACACGAATACAGCGGGAAGTAACAAGTGTTGCGCCGTAATTAATTACACAATTTATGCCTAGCAGTCACGCCAGGCTCTCCTTTATAACCAATATACACGACCTTTCAGAGGAAAAAGGTGCTAACAATGTTTCAGCTTCATAATTCCTAACATATTTTAAGGTTTAGACAGTTTTAACAGGCATGGCTTCGCGTGTGAATGAAAATTTGCCGAAAATTTGGAGTATGGCTTCTACAATATTTCAATCCCAATTTGTGCGGAAAGAATGTCGATTTTGTGCACAATGTTGTTTCAAGCAAGGCAAAACTAATTTCTGGATTAGACTAACACGGGACGGAGGATTAGGGCCCAAGGGAAAAGGCCTAGCTATGGCTGGACGAGCAGATAAGACAGACTATAAAATAGGCTCCCAAACTAGGACGTGCCTACAAGAAAAGGAATGAAGTGTCTCCAGGATATTCCTTACAATAAATCGTCCTGAGCGTTGTATTATTTACGCTAGAGTTAGAGTAATTTCGAAATAAGAACTACATACACCCCGGTGACGTATAAATCCGTAACTGTAATTGAATGACCGTTATTCCACATGCCCAGGGCGGAATCCCAAATGCACGTATAAAGATATTCAAGACGGCAATAGTGCCATAAAGATGCCAGATGAAAAGTGTTTAAAAAAGAATATTGACGCGTAATGTCGTCGCGTTACTGCCAAGTCTGTAATACCGATGAAACTCTTCAAAGAAAGCTCAGCTTAACATATTTTATTGCTTTCCTACATCAATTTAGCAACAAATAGTATTATAAATATCAATCAGGAAGACACCTTGGCTGTAACTTTACATTTCCGAGTGTACAAACTTGTATAAAAAGGCCAAAAGCATTATGTCGTCACAGTCAGGGGCGTTTATGAAAATAAACATATACAAAGGTAGTCTATTGTAGGAAACGTGGGTGAAACTAACCTTGTGATCAGTGATCACGCAACAAGCCATGAGGTATGCTCGTGAACGACTTCACTCATCACATACAATTATTGATGTCAAAATTGTCAAATGATCAAGTCGTGAGTTCATGGTTCTTTCCAAATAACTATGCCAGTAAATTGTATTTGCGATCAATAAATTTCACTTTCACAACTCATAGCAATAACAATACGCTAGATGACAAATTTTCATTAATGATATCAATCGTTCAGGTTTATTTTTAGGGTCAAATGTCTATATGGGACCCATTGCATTAAAGCAATACAAAAGTCAGAAATGATAGCCAAAGTCCGACAGTCATACTTCACACGCGAAACGCTCCTAAGAAAACGATAAGTGAACGTGACGTGAAGGTTTTTGTCGGAATATTGCGTTTATGTATATAGTTGCTATACAATCTTTTTTTGGATAAAATGTAAGGAATCGAATGGTACCCTTACTTTTTTCCTTTTTGGAAGTTAAAAAATTACTTAAATTTTGAAACTTTCGACTCCTGTATTTTTGTATTATTTTCATATATTATTTTAATATCTACATTATTGTGATAAATTACTCATTTGCTATCTATCTTACTAGATTTTGTTCCTGTCCTATATTAATATATTAAATACGACTATAAATGTCCGTAGTTAATTTTTAAATAGATCTTTAATATATAGGTTGGTAGCAGCGGCATCTATCAAACTTAATGGGAACGAATTGCCACAGACATAGAAACTTTCTGCGGTCTATCTATTTATAGAAGCATACAAATTAAGGGCTAACATATATAAGAGAAATGGTCAAAGTTACGCCATATACCGATCCCCCGAAAGTACTCATTTGTTTAGACCCTTAATAAACAAGCTAAATGCTTCAATAATGTTTAATGACGTATAAAAATGTTTACAAACGAAAATGTTAGAGGCAGGTCATTTGATAACAAATGAAACGTAGTCAAAGAAAGTATGTTCAACGAAGGGAGAAAAACGTTAAGTAGTTGTCCTAAGAAAAGGCAAAAGTTTCAACAGATACATAATACGCTTGTTTTTGTCACCGAAGCTCCGAAGTCCAAAGTAATTATGAAAGAGCAGTTCAGACAAACACGTAAGAAGTAATGCCCGTTCAATGCCCTCAGCACGCGACCTGGTTACTTCATATCTAAATCGATATCGATGACAGGTAGTAAAACATTATCCTTATCACTATTAGATACACATATATTATGAATTGTTACTAGTTTAGAAGTTATTAGGACATTTGCACCGCTGTCGCATTCATGGTTCATATCGAATTTATCATATGACAATAGGAAAAACCATTCATTACTTGATTACAAAATCGATATGTAGACATTGAAGACGTCACACAGTTGCATTCAAAGCCTTTCTTTATTATCATCTTACTATTTTTGTTTCGTGCTTATCACCTGTACATGTACATAGCATCAAATTCAAACAGATCAACGACCGCAATAACAGTTCAGATCAATGGTATTGAAAGTACCCATCTGCCCGTTCCAGACTCCAGATGCAGAAAAAATAATTACACAAAGTCAAGCACCACTAACTCGAAAAACCAGCCGGTAATCCAGCTTTTCAATTGTAGATTACGAAATTCCATAATGAGTGTATGATCAGCGCCAAATGTATCTATACGCATAAAGTCTTATTACAAAGGAATAAGCTACGAAAGTGTAAATATATATTTGACGTACACTGGCGATGGCCTGCCAAAACTTTCGTCGGCGCCAGGTCGACGCGTCGTGTCCGGGCTCCAGGTTTCAAAACATTCCCATTATAATGGCCAGATAGGTGGATTTATTGCACTTTGCGCTGCAATCGTGAATGAAAATGCACTGTTATGTACGATGTAGAGGAATGTAATAGCACCTGAGCTTTGTAGCACTGCATTAGGGCAGACAAAGGTAGCTTATTTACCTATAGGAAGACTGGTTTAGGGCGACACACACAATACGACCATTTTATATATAAGTTATATAACACTCTATAGTACACCTGATTGCATTCCAATTTTTCAATGAAGGTATTATACGGTAGCCATGCGCTTCTGAGGACGTCCTTGGCGGTCAAAGGGGTAAAATCTTCACCTGTGGTCAAATTTTAACTCCTGTGATAGAACATGGAATGCTAAATTTAGTCATTCTCATGCAATTCTGTACACTCTCCCAAATGCAGTTGATCCAAATAAGACCTCTGATACAACGAATCAAATAAATTCATTTATCAATGTTTACACATGTGCGACGAGTCACCTGCGAGCTTTAGCTTTCACCCAAAAACTAGTCTTGTTATCAATGATTAGAGTACAATATCGAATGTAGGTTGTGATAATTCGGCGCCGGTGGCGCCACAGTCAACAGGCCTAGAGCTAGAGCAAACAACCACCATGAGCAAACTTTCACACTGTCGGCAGTATCTAATCTGGAAAGCGACAGGGACAATAACTAGTAACTAATAAGTTATATATGACCGCTGAAAAGAAACAATAAAAAATGTGTGGCTATATTGCTGTTATCTAGGTTCACAAGAGCAAGCGCCGAAGCGCTACCAACTTATTGAGCACGCACGTTGTTTGGTTACCACACGCTGATAGTTTCTAATAGTCGACATAATTAATTACAAATACAAAATCGATAAGGCTAACAAGTTGTTTGGTAACATCGATAAGCTATTATTACACTCATTGCATTAAGTCAGACAACACACAAATGACCTGTTCAAACAACGGGTTCCAAAACATAGTATATTTAGCTGGAGGCATATTATACGTGCAAAATATGATTTGGTTTTAATACCTGCGTGAGTCCGATACAGTCGGACAGATGATGCCGTACAACTGATGAGCCGATCTTTACGTTTTACTAGCGACTCGCCCCGGCTTCGCACGGGTGCAATGCTAATATATTATACATATAAAATAAACCTTCCTTTTGAATCACTCGCAACCGCATCAAAATCCGTTGCGTCGTTTTAAAGATCTAAGCATACATAGGGACAGACAGACAGCAGGAAGCGACTTTGTTTCCTACTATGTAGTGATGAAGGATTTTTATTTGTTAGATTGGAACATAACTGTGGATACTATTTCTTGTGGAGTTTCTCCCCAATTTCCAAAAAAAAATTTCTGTCACATAAACGTATGGACAAAACGTATGGTTGTGATTATTTATGTTATTTTCGTACCTCTTAAAAACTTCAAACATTTTTAATCGGACAACTTAGGATAGGGCTAAACTAATCTCTCTATAGCGCTCGAAGGAGTTACCTACAAACATTTAAAAAAAGACTAAAATTCTTATAAAACCGCGTTGATATTGAATTACATACAATCGGTATTATACTTAACATTTCTGAATATATATCCTGAAATATGCAAATCAAGGGTAGCGTTTGGCCGTAAAGATGATCCTGTATCCTGTAGAACGTCAGCAGCCGAATTAACAAGATTATCCACTTATTAATGCGGAGCTCATAAAGCGATTCCACAAAGGTTTTATTACACGAATTTACGATTCATAAATCGCACACCAGCTAAGTGGGGTTATCCTCGAGAGTCGAACATTCAGAAAAACCAGCGTAAGTGCGGTCTCTATTTACGAGTGGATGTTGTGAATGTAGGGGTGGCGGTTACATTGGTTGGTAAATGGGTTCGATTGCTACAATACATGATCGTAAATTGCCATATCGTGCACCAGGACACAGGGTGTTATCAATGCAATTTGAAAGTGATGGGTTTAATAAAGTGAAACGGTACAGTAAATGCAAATGCATTGTAAAATATTTGATTGTAAATTGGCTTTTACTGCAGTTGAGATTTACCTGCGAAACGGGGACATAATATTAATTAAATGCAATAATTTGATTGAGTCTCTTTGTGTGATTAAAAAGGCTATGGAATTTTAATTGTGAAAGGAATTTAAGTAGGCCTACACTATGTTTTATTTATAAGTTCGTAGCTAGGGGCGTCGGAAGTAAATTAAGTTTGTCATATTAGCCCACGCTACACTCCGTGATCCGCCCAACTGTTCCATTCTTTGACATGCAATTCAAGGGAAAAAATATAGTTGCTAAGATGAAAGCTAGTTCCGCATACCGGGATTGTCCAATGAACTCATTCCTGGCCTGTAATTCACTTCACTTTCATAGCTCATCGCCTTAAGAACCAGCATAAGCGTTACAGATCTGCGTATCAGAAATTACATTTAAACTGGTTACTCGTATAGAGTACGTTCAGTAGACGATGAGAATTATAACTCTGGCGCCCACTCTCATAACGCGTCGCGCTGCGGCGCCCGGACACT
The DNA here is from genome assembly GCF_947568885.1 of Cydia strobilella. Taxonomy (NCBI): domain Eukaryota; kingdom Metazoa; phylum Arthropoda; class Insecta; order Lepidoptera; family Tortricidae; genus Cydia; species Cydia strobilella. The sequence goes on along the minus strand of NC_086051.1, from coordinate 13,704,129 downwards.
ACACTAAACCCAGAAGGACTAATAAACTTTTATCACTCCAAGGCACTTGGGACTTTTCAATTAAACGTGGTGGAATTGCCAAACGAGCCAAGAGACGTGTAACAGCCCTCTGTCAACCTGATCGAGAGGACACATTCAGATGCAGCGGATAATTGAAAACTCGTTTAGAGATGGCAATTTGGTGAAAGATGATTCAATGTTTTCGTAACCTACATTTGAATTAAAAATATAACAAGTCGAGTATGATGAAGCAAATGTTGGATACATTTAGTAGGCAGAAATTAATCGGTGACCCAATTATGTGATAATCGCAAAATTAAATGAATCGTAGCTAAAGATAGCGCCACGTGTATTTAAAGTTGCATTGAGACCTTGCGCCTTGAATCGACTCTATACCTTGGACTGAAACAAGTTTATTCGAAAATAGTCACGCTATTTTTATTCAACAAAGAATAAAATGTGAGAAGGTTGCAATTTCAACACTACATACCGTAGATGGTAACTAAAATAGAGCTGACACAATTGAGGTATTCACGTGGGTGCCTCCAGATACACCCACACATTCGAGATACCAATTGCAATATGCCGGTCAGCAAATAGCCAGATACCGGACGAGATAACCCAAATATCATAGTTCATTCAAGTTGGAGCCATGCTTTAGTTCCGATCCTGGAAAGCCTTTTTTCATCCTATTCCAGCTATCCTATTGTTTTCTGTAGGTACCTACGCATGCACGAAGCATGGCCTCATGTCTCGCTGTTGATTTAATTATTTATCGTAAAAGAAAGGGATGCCCTTCCTTTGTAAAATTGTAATTTTAATGTATTTAATAACAATTTATTTCCTGTGTACTAACATATTTTTTTAAGTATTACCTATGTTACTAACATATTTAGTGTTAATGTAAGATTAGTTATTTTATTTTAAATGTAAGTGTGATTGTATATGGAATTTTTATTCTGAAATAAATTATTTGAATTTGAATTTGTAGACGTGTCACTTTTTCAGATTATATTTTATTTAATTTTTTGGTCTAGATATAGGGGACACAGTACACGAAGCGATTTACTTCGAACGGAAAAGGACACTCACGACAAATAAATAAAAAATCAGAATTACCTATTCAAATTCGTATTCGACATTACTTTCGATAAATCTGACCTCAATCAGCTCGTACGGATGAAACCTAGCCCGCAGGCTAGGTAGGGGGTAATCCTCTCAGCGTACGAATGTCGTTCGTCGACCTTGCGTCCGCGCACGCCCATTGCAATACAATGCAGAACTAGTGCACATGTTATACACGTCGTGGTTTAGTTTGTTACTACATTCGTGCTCGACGTGTATTTCATGCAAAATGCCCTCAATTAGATTGAGTAATCAATTATTGAGAATATTGAGTACCTAACTATTAAACTATGCTGCGTTGGTCAATTAAGGTTTGATCTACTAACCAATATTTTCGGGCACGCAAAGAAATACAAGATTGCTAATAGTAAACAAAGAATAACTGAAACAATCACAGCGTCTAATGAATGACGAATTACTTGTTTTGATTGCCAATCACAAGCTACTCACACGAGAGATGCGTCAGACTATTATAGCAGTACCTATACCTATATACTTATATATGAATTTACTACTCAAGATTTGCCAATAAGAATAATTTTCATTAATTAAAGGAGGTAACTGTAGTTTCACTTGCTCTACAGTTTTATTCATTTATCAACGAATTAATTTTCATTTTATTGACATCTGTGTTCACTTCAGCTAATCAAAAATAAAGCTTTTAAGAAACAGCTACGTCCAGACAAACTGTAATATCCTCCTCCTCACTCCTCTTTAGTAAATGGAATGTATAAATGAATGGTTATATGGTTCAGTCGCCATCAGACATATCGGAGCGGCCAAGGCGCTCACAAATAGGTATCTGAACAGGTCTCTATTGCCAAGGCGTTAGAGTGCGTGTTGAGATATTTTTGAGCACCTTAGCTGCTCCGATATATCTGATGGCGACTGTACCTATTGCAACAAAATAAGGTCTACCGTTGGTGATTAAGCGTTGCTGTTGCTGCTAGTAGTTGAATTTATATAATAATAACAGCCCGGTGGTGTCAAGTAGCCTAAGCTGATGACAGCGCTAACGTCAGTGCTGATGCAACTCTTACTGGAACAGTTTGAACCGCCGCCAAGAATGCGTTTTCACTATCCTCTATGCATTCCACTAAACTGTGCACGGGACAAGGAAATATTAAATTATTAATGATGAGCTATTAGACAGTTACGATCGGAATATTCGGAATTGAGAGAGAGACAACTGTGTGATTTGCTATTAGTGAAGGAATTTTAGATTGACGAAATATCGCATAGTAACTTCGAATCTTGAATACAATTGCCTTTATTCAAACTCAAGAATGTATCACTTGATTTGTTAGTCAGCAATTGGAGCATTCCAGAGTTCCGTACCCAAACGGTAAAAACGGGATCCTATTTCTAAGACTCCTCTCCGTCCGTCTCTCTGTCTGTCTGTCCCCAGGCTGTAATCTCATAAACCGTGATAGCTAGACAGTTGAATTTTTCACAGATGATGTATTTATGTTGCGCTATAACAGCAAATACTAAAAAGTACGGAACCCTCGGTGGGCGAGTCCGACTCGCACTTGTCCTGTTTTTCAAAACTTCTGATAAAACTAAGAAGCCGATATTTGGCATGATAACGTTTGATAACAGCTTTAAATTCAACGGTATATAATACAGACTTCTGTAGGTTATTGAGTTAGTTGCCAATTTGACTTTATTGTAGAATACCAAAATTGCAGTAAGATGATAAAACGGTTTGGACTAGACCGACTCCACATTAATTTTACTGATATATCAACACCATTTGTAGACCTCATGTAAATACAATTAGGGTTTAATGCTACTCATGAAAGTAAACATTGAAAACTAGCCACAGTCCGTTAGCGAATTTTGATATATTTCCGGGAGAATTACGTCAGCATTCAAATAATCAGATCAAATTGATGATTCAAGAGATAAATCATTCCGCGAACTCGTTACTATATCGATCTTGATGACATCATATTATCGTAATGACGTTAATCGAGTAATTTAGGAACGCCAACTAATAATGAATATAGTAATGGTAATTTGATTACTGAATATGAATGAAGAAACGTTCGGTAACCACATCAGCATAATACTGACTCATCTTCTGATGAGAAACATCCATTGCGTTCTTAAATTATTTCTAAAACAATAAATAATTTTTTGCGATACCGAAAAAAATTATGTATGTATTTAGGCTTAGGTATTAGGCTTAGGTACTAACCCTTTTGAAACTGTTTTTTACTAGCAAAATGTATGTGTCACAGTTACATGAGAGTAAATGATTTAATTAATTTAATTTAATTTATGTATTATTCTCAGTAATGTTAATACTTGTATTTAAGTTGACATTGAAAATTGTATTAGGTAAGTGTCTAAATTTAGGTACGCATTTTAATTATTTGAGAAAGTTATTAACTAATGACAGTCACAACTTCTAAAATGTAGTTAGTTTCAAGTAGCGTGGAGCAATGTAAATAAATCTTTGATATTTATTCTAAATCAACACTATCATCGTTTCGGGTATATTTTATCGCGAAAATATACTCGTACATGGAAAATATGCTTTTCACACGTACCGCTCTATAAATATGTACCTTTAATAACTAGATAGACTTATGTTGTATATAAACATAACCAAAAAAAAAACATATTTTCTACAACCCAATTAAAGACACTAATGATTAGTTGCAATTAGCCCATTCCTACTCAAGGGAAATCATCAAAATGGCAAAATAATTACCTCAGCAATATTTATTTACGCTCAAGAGTCTCTAATTGGCGCTGCAATCGCGTTAAGTATTCGCTCGCACGAAATCTGATTAGCACGAGTTTATCTTTCCTTCGCTAACAGTGAAAGTTTCTTCGCGATTGTATAGATGATTCAGACAAGAACCGTTGTTTCTTACAAGTTATGTACAATAAGTTAAAAGATTTAATGTGCAATGTGCATAAATAGGTAACAAAAAAAGAAGATACTTAGGTATGCTGAAATTTGAGTAAAAAGAACTCTCTGCCTCTCTACACATAGTCAGATGGAGTAAGTGCAATACTTACTTATCCGTGTAAGTAGGTACTTCAAAAAAAAAAGTTATTTCTAGTAGTTTGACTTTATTTTAATAAACTACGCAAAAAGTGTCGAAAACTAATAAAGATTGGAGTGGCATTCGAGTTTTAAAGATGGTATGTGATTAAATTGAGTTCAAATTTGTAGTTTAAATGATCAAAGAATTTGTTAAGACGGTTTGACATACAGTCAGCATCAATAAGATAGTGGTGGCTAGTGGCCAAATATGTCGGTACTCGATACACATTCCTATTTCTATGGTAAAGGTTTTATACAGGGTGGCTAAAAAATAAGTGCATTCCCGTTCCCAGGGAGGTGTTGGGGTGGGGTAATATTTTAAAAATATTACCCTCTTATAGAAAATGGACCAGCCAAAATGTATGAAACAGCCAAATTTTTTTCCGCGAATTCTGGGTTGGTCCCATAGTAAAAGTTGCTCAGTATAATCCCAAAACCTCCCTGGCAACGGAAATGCACTTATTTTTCAAGCCACCGTGTATATTATTCATCTGATGTGAACTGTGCCAATGTCAAGGCCTGACATACCTTGGGTGAACAGTAAAACTAGTTAACTATCTATATCTGGCGCCTCAAGTAACCAACAAGTGCCGCTAAGCATTCAAGCGTCCTACAATAGGTACCATGGTACGGTTGGCACTGCGTCTGTGTCCGCATTTACATCACAATTGTGTTCATTGTGCGGGGGTTGCAGGTTCGAGGTCGTGTCGCATCTACTAGGACGATACGATCTTGTAATGGCGTATCTGAAGCTGTATTAAACATCTAGAAATAGACCTCCCAACTCGGATTACTCGGTCCCTTGCCATATCTCAGCCATATGCTATGGTACTTGTTAACCCAATTAAAACTAAACAGAGCTTATTGGCAAAGCAGACGGATGACGAATAAATAAAAAAGGAAAATATTAGCAAGTAAGAAAAAAATAACTGAAGTCCCTATCTGTTTTATCCCTAATTCTCTTTTTTTTATTGGATAAAGGTAAGCATTTGACCATAATCTCACCTGATAGTAAGTGCTCATGCGGTTTAGGATGGTGCATGCTTACCGAAGAGATGTCTATTTAATTTCGATTTGAACAGATCCAAGTTATAGTAGGCTGGAAACAGAATATGAACGACAACTTTCAACTCTCCTACAGCTCCAAACACTAGCTACTTATATAAGTTTCTGAACATATATGACTGCATTTTTTCTAGGTCTCCAAAGTGAGTCACTAGTATTCGAGTCGGTCCGTTTTGTCGCGAACATTGTGCGGGCCATTCGTCACCTTGCCCTCAATGGCTCGCCGTAAACAAAACAAACGAGCATTTCCGCTTCATATTTTATGCAGTAGACAATTTCTCGCACCCACTTCACGGTGTTTTTCCTACTGTATAAACTGGCTTATGGAATAATATGTACATATTACACAATAACGGCATAATTCAAAATACAACATATTGGCATCTATTGTTGACCACAACGTACCAGATATAAATTTCAAAAGAAATGAGTAATCGCAAAACAAGCGCTATATTCTTAAAAGCAGACATGATGGATGAGAACGACTGTATACTCGTACCTTGAAGCTTCAAAATCACCGTCGCATCACAGCTAAATGACTACCACTAAAAGACCTTATAAATCAAGCTCTTGAAAATGGCACTACAGACAAGACAACAGTTTTCATGCTTACTAATCATGCTCTTCCTCTCTGACGCATTACCTGTTCTCTTTCGCCTTTGTATTTTTATATTCGGGCAACATAACGCTGCGCTGTTCTATGCGGGTATCTAACTTTTACAACGGATGCTTACAACTCTTACAAGTGGAATGTGTAGAGTAGCCCCAAAAAGTGTTTCCAAGTTAGCGCAACCGTTCAAGCGAATCGCCACGGCGCGCGCGCCACAAAGAGCACATGCTATTCAGGATATGACCAAAACCATATAATTAAAATAAATAATGCAGTCCAACACGTAAGATCACGAGAGACGCAAGAAAGCGAGACAACGTGTATACGCCCGTTATTCAAGATAAGCCATTACCACGCCAGAGAAATTAGTATACAATTAATTATACGGAGAGCATAACTTAAATTGTGCAGTGTTTATTTATCTCCAGTGACCGGCAAAAATTGGATAAGTAGTTCGCTGTTCACCGTCATCACCGTCACTTTCGTTTACGTACACATTTAAATTTGTCGATTTTTTTTCGCCAAGTTAATAAAAGTGACGGTCACTTTTGTCAACCATACAAAGAAACGTAATGGATATGTAAGTCTGAACTCAATCACAACTTAATGTGGTTTTCTTTTTGGATATCGTTTATGCTTTTCTTATCAAAACGTAGACAGTATAGAAGTTCTGTTGCCATAATGGCGCATAGGTATGCACATACAAACAATAGATTGAACGTTATATCACAACTCGCAGTTTTGCGTCGATAATTAATGTTTCATTAAACCGTGAAACAGCCAGGAGTTAATCTTAACCGGCTCAATCGTTTAACAATACGCAATTAAACTGGACAGGCAGAGAATAGAGATAATTACTATAATGTTTGAAACAAATCACGTTCGCCCGAGCGTTCGCAGTTGCTCCACGTCTTAAACGCAACGTGCAGCGGGGCAGGTTATTTTCGTTAGTAAGGCAGTGGTATGAATGCTAGTGCTTTTACATCATGGTATCAACGCGCTCGCCGACGCGTGGCCGGCCGGCCGCGGCCAGCCAAGCGTTCTCTCCCCCCGGATTCAGAATTATAGGATTAAACGTAGCTTCGAAACTCCAGGCTTACGTAAGCGTATATTAAGACCTTACCTCAACCGACCGAATGCGGTGTATTTAGAAACTTCTAATACTGTTACCTCGACCTAATATATTGTCTGCGGTCGTTTGATGTATCACGTTGGCGTTTGGACTACTGCAGTTATAACGTCGTGACATGAAAAATTATTGAGTTGCAGCGTTAGTAACAAATTGGTAACTAAGAAACATCCGTGTAATATTTCTTGAGTGAGTCATGTAACATCTTTCATTTCGCATACAATTAAAAGACTAAACTAAACAAAAGTAAAGTTACTTATCGCGTGAACGGGGGTTATTCTAATATTCCAAATGGGAATAACCCGGAGTCGCGTAAACAATACATTAAGATATTAAAACGGATTCTAATCATAGTTGTATCCAGGAAGGTCCAACTTATTTGCGGAAACAAAACTAACGGCTCCAAGGAGATAACTGTGATAGTAATGACGAAAGCCAATGCATGTTTTTGCCTTCGTGAAATTACCCCGTAATTGGCCTTAATGACTTCCTAGCATACGCATGTACGTCAAGCCATTAGGACTGATACGTAGACTCAAGGTTCATAGTAATTGTATAGGAGGGGTACGAGTTTACTCAACCGCGTCTACTATCTAGAAACGGAAGCCAGTTTTAATTGTTTGTATAAAAGTACATGTAAAGACATCAGCTGAGACAAAGATAAGCTGATTGAGCTTATATTTAGCAAGTATAGGTAAATGGCAATGGCAAATCGGAATACTCTGTTAAAAGTTATGCGTGGTCATACATTACAATCAGTTAGTGAACAATCAATCATCCCCTGTTTTCCTACCCTTAAGGTTGGTTTTTTTTTTTCGAAATTTATATGGGACCAACTTCGGTGCATACCAATAAAAAAATATCAAAATCGGACTACTCTGTAAAAAGTTATGCGTGGTCACACCTAATATATATACACGCGTCGACTTGAGAACCACCTCCGTTTTTTTTTCGTCGGTTAATAATAAAATGATATAAACAATTCTATAAATATCGCTGCATCAAGCGTTAATGAACGTAATGATACTAATGAGGTACACACACGACGATTACATATTCAAATGTTATGCGAATTTAGGCGTGGTTGGCACAATTTGCATATAATGCTTGTCTAAACACTTGACGAGTCCCTTCGTCATTAAACAGGGCCAAGTAAGGGGCGAACTTGTCTGATTACTTGAACTTGTTAGATTACTTGAAGTTGCGAGGCGAGTTAGACAGCGTAAAAACTAGGTAGATAATTAAGAGGCTGTTAATACTTTACGCATCTCGCACGCTTACTCTGATTTCACCGTAGTGGACAAGAATCAGTGCATCAATTGTTGATGCCGTCCCACACCTAAACAGAAAATTAACTGTATTGAAATTAGCATGTGCAGCATAGACCATATACTTCGTATACATGTTGTTTTGTCATTACAGATTTATAAGTTATATAGAAAAAGTCAAAACTGTTTGTGTTAAGAAAGAATTTTAAGATGTAATTCGCAAGTCTTTTGCAATTGAGACGATTTCACGTAGGTAATATTTTCGGTTGTACCAACCAAATTGCTATGGATTTTCTGAAAACTAATTACTTATATATTTTTCTTACTTCATCAAATCAAATAAATTAGGCTCAAGTTTTTCAAGGTCATTTCTATCAACAGCTTCTTAACAGCAACATAGAAATGTAAGAACGGAATGCGTCCATAGTCGGAACACTCGGAACAGTGCAACTTATAAGTAGGTTTTCGCACGCACGCCATCAGCCATACATACTGTACATTTAATGGTGCATACATAATATGCAAACGAAGAAAATCGCTGCAGAAACAGGTTCAAGTTCAGACGATCGAGATATTTTCTAAAATAAAAAAAGGCGATGGTTTTGCAAGGTTGTTGAGGAATGGGCTTGTTTGCACATCTGTTGCGATTATATCTAATGCCTACAAATGCCTGTATCGTAAATACGATATCCACTAAAAGGATGCGAAACTCATGAGAATTTAATGAAAGCTCCTGGCGTTTTTGTGTAACCTTAATAACATCGGTTAAGTATATTATAAGATAAGACAAAAAAATATATCCGAAAATTAAAACAATTATAATACGCTTAAATAATAATTAAATATCCTGCTACTACACAATAGTGTACCCAAAGGGTAAAAACGAGACCCTATTACGAAGACTCCGCTGTCCGTCTGTCTGTCACCAGGATGTATCTCATGAACCGTTGCAAGACAGTTGAAATTTTCACAGATGATGTATTTCTGTTACCGTTATAACAACAAATACTAAAAACAGAATAAAATAATTATTTAAGTGGGGCTCCCATACAACAAACGGCCTTTTTTTGCCTTTTTTTGCACGATATTGCGGAATGGTACAGAACCCTCCATCTGGTCATTTTGGTCTGACTCGCACTTGGCCGGTTTTATACTATTATACCACGTTTTATCTTTCTGACTTGTACCTCAAATAGTAAAATTTGACAGAAGTGACAGAACACCTTTAACACCGACTACTATCACAAAATCTAATTAACCAACTTGCTGTCATTAAAACATTTCGAAATTATATTTATTTTATTGTGTTTCCAAGATACAGCTGAAGCCGCGATAGAAAATTTATCGAAACTGAATTAAAACTTATAAAAATCGTCACTTTTACAAAGCTCGCATCGCGCCGCTCAAGACTGGACAAACGATGCCCCTGATTGAATTTACAACATGTAGGAATTAATCGTTCACGTCCACAGTTCAACGACCCCGGCGCCGACGCACCTGCTGCTACGAATGCCAGAATTGGCGGATGCCGTCAAGGCCTCAGGCTTTTAAAGGTCTGATTTGGCTTTCGTATACAAATATAACAAAGCTAGTCGGCGTCCGGCGCGCGAATTAAAATTTGAATTTTGAAAAACACAAGCGAACCTCAAGTAGCTGGACTCTAGCACATTCATAATATAAAAAGAGTTGACATATCTGACCTGCCGATGCCATTTACTCTCTACTGTTACAACGGACTAGCGTGTGCAAGCAAAGACTTCACGTAAGTAATGTGTGTAATTTCCTCGTCTCTTTCAGTCTTCGCCTTATCACAAAGGACTAAGGTGCAAAAGTGTAAACGTATGTTCGATATCCACTGCACACAACATAGGTAAATCATGCGTTTCACAGTATGCAAATATGGAAGCGAATTTTTTAAGACTGCACGCTGTAGACGGTAATAAATTAGCGTTGTTTGTAAAAAAGAAAGTAAACTTTCACAGGCACAATTGAGTAAGAGATATCAACGGTACGATACAAATTTCACAGAGATATGAATAAATCTTTATTGCGAGTAATAAATAACGCATCGAGAAACAGTCGAAATCGAAGTGAAATCGAGAAAGATCAGGTATTGCAATAGGTATTTTATCAATCAAGTTTTAAATGATATTGCACTTGCTGCAGATATCGATAAATTTGCAACTAAAATGACGCACAGTTTAAATTTCATAAGTAGGCCATTTATTATTGTTTTATAAGTCGCCACTGAAAATTAATGTCGTGGGTTGCCTGCCGTCAGCCGTGACATCATGCCGAATGGTATCCAGTCATTATTAGAAGTGGTATTGCGTTCAGTCTTTAGGTTTATTTCCTAACTTTATGCAATCTTTGGCGTTGATATTTAAAATTAACTCAATTTCTAAACTGAGTAGAATAAAAAAAACTATCATCCTTCTTTTTAGAGTTACTATTAGTATAAGAATAAGACAATATGATTCTCTATGCCTACGTTACACCGACAAACCAGTATCATGCCGAACTATGTACAGTCACCTGCAATAATATGTTACTCTTCGAAGGCCGCAAAAATATGTGACACGCTCTTATGGCTCTACAAATAAGATCGTGTCAGATATTTTTGCGACCTTCGTTGTGTAATATATTATTGCAGGACTGTACTTATCCAATGCCGAAAAGTAAGATGGTGCACCAAGGGTCAATGGTATTGCTGAACGATCAACTAATAGCAAAGGCACTTTTACCTTTTATTCCACATTTGTAATGAATGAGATAAGAATAGTCTATTTGAAACATTACAAGTGCACCGATCCTTTTATGCTGTACTAGTGTCTGGTTCAATGTTTAAAAATAAAGCCAGGCTGTTGTTATCAAACGGAACACATTCAAAACAAAGAGCAAGTACGCCGTAAAATGTTATTATGATAGTTGTTACACGAATATCATAATAACAATTTACTTAGTCATCAACACTCTCAATCCAGACTTTATAAATAAAACGTTCAAACATTAAAATGTTATAAAAATGAGTCAGACCGATTAGGAATTTACTTAATAGTTCAATACCTTCGGATATGGTCGGCAGCACGTTGACTATGTTAACAATCCCGACGCCTGTTAGCTGACTCATTCACAAAAACCGATTTAAACCGATCTTCCAAGAACCGACTACCTAACAAAACGGATTCACTAGAAAAACAAAAAGCAAAACAATACCGTTACACACTTGTCACTTATCATGTAGCCCATACAGATATGAGAAATTAAGTTTTTGGCACTTTAGATTGCAGAAATCAAATCACAACGATGACGTAAGTATCGATAAAACCGTTATATTCTTCAAACTGTCACTTTGTGTACTGTTTCCATTATGTACCGCCTGCTAATGAATATATCGCCGAACAGCCTAGTTTTTTTTAAATCAATGCGTACGCGCGTCGTTCGGTGTGAAACCGCGGGGGCCTACTGACTGGCGGTAGACAGACAGGCCTACGCCCGTTCACCTACTCTTATCTCTCGATGACGCTGCACTGGCTTGCGGCGCTGCGCTTAGTTGTCATACTGGTTGCGCGTGCGACTGCACAGAATGGTTTATGGTCATACTGGCGCAGCAGAACGGTCGTGCAGGACAAAGGGGTATCGTTAGCGCTGAAACTTAAGATTGAACTAGAACGATAATTTAAGTCTATATTTTATAATCAGTCTATAACCCACACACCCAGATTCGACACCCAGGATAAACCTTGTTAAAAAATAAACGAATTTTTAATTTTTTTTATTTTTTATTTTGAAATGCACAGCAATAGTTATGATTTGATTAAGGTCAGTGTATGTATAAACTATTTTTTATCAAGCAGATTCGCCTGCGATTTGCGAGCGATATTCCTCATTTTTATAATAAAGGAAAAATTTAAAAATCCCTTATTCGGGCAAGTGTAGGTTTACTGCCCTTGAAACTAGATATTTTTACTCGTAGTAGTAGTAGTAGTATTATCTCATGTAACTAATCTTTCAGCTTACCAACTAATGTCGTACAATTTAAGGCCTGTTACATAATGTATACAAAACAACACGATAAAAGAGGAAATACCCAAACAATGTTGACTTGTGCGTCATAAACTAAACAAATAATTAACGAGTACGTGATACCTATTTAGACAATTTTAATAAGAACAAGAAAGGTTATGTATTGTTAACAATGATATTACTAGAATCTCCGTACGTAAATTTATTGTAGCTTTTACGCACGATTTATTAAATAAACAAGAAATTGCTAACTGTAAACATTTTATGAATTAAATCAACAACAAACCACTTTAACATATTTCACTACTTTAGCAATGCGAAAGCGATGTTTTTGACTAATGTTGTTATCAATTTTCACACAATTTCATTTATCATAACAACAAATGGGTATAGGTATTGTAGTATGCAATCGAAACGAATAGTCATGAGTCATGATTATATGACTAACACGTCCAAGACACAACCCATGATGGTGGAATCACTACATGGTATAAAACAAAGTCGCTTCCTACTGTCTGTCTGTCCCTATGTATGCTTAGATCTTTAAAACTACGCAACGGATTTTGATGCGGTTTTTTTAAATAGAGTGATTCAAGAGGAAGGTTTATATGTAAAGTTAGCAGCAGAAGTTCGAGGGCGAGGTGTTCAAAATTACCTTGACGCGCTCTTATTCTCTTAACAATAAAGTCTCGTCAAGATCATTTTGAACACCTGGCCCGCTTAGCAATTACTGCTACTGCTGACTGTATAATACATCAGCATTGCACTCGTGCGAAGCCAGGGCGGGTCGCTAGTATAACATAAAATTTCTTCGAACAACCCTTCCTGATACGAATAGGTATGTACGAGGAGCGACTGAAAAGTTCTAAGCCTAAGGTACTTCGAGGTGGCATTATTATGCTTTAATAACACTGGCCACTAAAAAGACCATTTAAAAAGTAAATTATAAAATAAAACAAATGTCATATTTATTTTATTATGTCTGGAGATATTCAACGATATAGTTTATCAATTTTATCATGTGTGAGTTTTCAACGCATATTACAAAAATTGAGCACCGTGCTGTAATTAAGTTCCTCACGAAAAATAACAAATCACCGCCAAGTATTTTTGAGGAAATGGCTATTATTTACGGCGCATCTGGACCTTCTGATGCCACTGTTAAAAAGTGGAGTCGACTTTTTAAACTAGGACGGGAATCGATCGAAGATGACCCTTGCTCAGGGCGACCAATATCGGCTGTGACTGAAGAAAACATTGAAAAAGTCAAGAAATTTGTATTAGAGGATCGGAGAATTCAGGTTTGGCAAATAGCTGAAACCTTAGGTATTAGTAAAGAAAGAGTTGAAAAAATATTGGATCAACATCTGCACATGCCGAAAGTTACTGCTCGTAGTTGGGTGCCGAAAATGCTGACAGCTTTCGATAAAGGAGGTCGTGTCCAAACTTGTAAGGCGTCTATAATAGTAGATTGTGTCACAAGGGAGCAAAATGACATATTTACGGCGAGGGCGTACAATTGAATCCTAAACGAAGCGAAGGATTCTATAATAGAATCCTGAGCGTAGCGAGGGATTCTAACATAGAATCCTGAGCGTAGTGAGGGATTGAAGTGTTAACGCCCAAGGTGAAAATAATTTTGCTACCATGTGACACATACTGCTTTTCACATCACCTATGAGGAAATTACATACTAACATTAGGTTTCAAAACATTATTATTTTAAGCAAAGATGGATACGGACAAAGTGCCAAAAATATGTGTACACGACCTTAGTATAGGTACATACTTCTGGCACTTTATCCGTATCGATATTTTCAGACGTGACTGTAGTGACAAATTAAAAGTACCTACAGCTCAATTATGTACCTAATATCTTTTCAAAAACAGCAGCAAACAACTAAAATGATACAATGAAAATCAAGTACATTATTTTTGTAGATTTTTCTGGTAACAAATTAGCTCTTACCCCTTTGAACCAAATCTTCGGAAGAACACTATGAAGACTGATATCACTTATATTTATTATTATTAGTGTCGTTACCGGGATGCTGCTTAAAACATCTGACACAGATGAAAAGGCCTATTATTATTGATTTAAACTAAGTATTTACAAATTTATACAGAATAGAGAACCGCATAATGCTTTGTGAAATATTTATATTTGTAATTTTTTTTTTAAATATAAACTTTTTAAATTGCATAGACAAGTATGGCTGCGTTTAAGGAGACCTAAAATGTCAAAATGAAAATTAAATTATTAAATTAAAGTTTTTTTACGTTTCTTTGTAAATATTACGCTAATTAATTAATTTACTTAATTTAAATATGATATTAATTAATTTAAAGTACGTTAATTACATAATTACATTTTTTGTTTACAATTACAACAAAATATTATTTAAGTTAGAAAAATTGTATGCACGTAATCGATTATAAAGAAATTGTAATCGATTATCTGCATACTAATTTCATATGTCTTTGTGTCAATATTTCATACTGGCAACAAAATGTCCTTGAACAGAAAAGTGCCACTTTGATCCCTCCTAGCAGGGAAGAAAAGTTCCCTTTTCGAATAGGTGATGTGAAAATAGAATTGTGCAAAGATGGTTTCGATAAAGTTTGTTCCCGTATAGTTACTGTTGATGAAACGTGGATAAGACAGTATGTAGTATGATCCGGAGTCTAAATCTGAATATAAGCAGTGGATCGAAAAGGGTGAAAGGCCACCGAAGAAATTTAAAGTGCAAAAAACGCCGTCTAAGCTAATCCACGGTGTTTTGGGACTGCGATGGCGTTTTTTTAATAGATTATTTGGCAAAAGGCTCTACAATAAATGCACGAGAAACGAAGGGAGAAACTAAGCAAAGGCATTTTGTTTTTGCAAGACAACGCACCGTTCACACCGCTCGTGTTGCCAAGCTTGCTCTGAAGGAAACATAGAGGCTATGAAGAAAATTGACCACCCGCCCTACAGTCCAGATCCGGCCCCCTTGCGATTATTTCCTATCCAGTAATTTGAAGAAAGACTTAAGAGGAAAACGATTTGGAAGTGATGAAGAAATGAAGGCGGCTGTACAGGAAGACAGGAAGAAAAAATATTTTCTTAACGGTCTAAAAGCATTGTATAAAAAATGTAATAAATGCTAGAGGAAGATTATATTGAAAAATAAAAATAGTAAAAAATTTCTCAATCGTTTTTCTATCTTACGCTTAGAAATTTTCAGTCGCCCCTCGTACCTACTTGAAACATGCATTGTATTCTTCTGTTTTCCGTGCACGCTACTATGCTCGCCCTTAGTCACGAACACAATAACTGACGTTGAACTATTGACGTCTATCGATCATCTATCGCAGATTACGCGAGGTCACGCTTGACCACATTATACATACTTCTGGGGAAGTGACACAAAGACCAGTCAATAACGTCAATAATAATTCTAATTCTGATATTACATTCATATCGCCTATATAAAGTTTACTGTTTATTATGTGAACAACATACTCGTGTTATAAATGCAATTTACAATAAGCGGAAGAATCTACTAAATAAATTATTATTTTTTTGTAAGGAAAGTGAATATGCTATTGAAAAATGTATTTGGCATGGACAGAATTAAGCATACGATTTACGAGACAAAATGAAGTTAATAATAAAGAAACAATTGAAATATCCGTTAATAGCAACTAACTTGTTCACGTCATTATACTCATTATACTCTATAAAATTAGGTACTACATAAATGACATTAAATGGTTACAGTGCTTAATTTAGAAAAGTTAGGTACTCTTACATTGGTTAAATTAGAAAAAGTCTCCAAATAGCGACAATACCATTTACACCGAAAATAATTACCTATGTAAGTACTTAGTAAATAATGAATACGACAAAGTAGTTGACATTTTAAGGCGCAGCGGTAACTGGAAAAACTATAACCATATAATTTACTATCATAATTGGAGTTACACATTCTCCTAGCGACGCAAATTCTTTGTCACGTCTATAAACAAAACAAAATAAATATGATGTTGCTATGCTAATGCACTTCAATTTGACAAACGTTCTAAAGGTATAATACTTACTGTTAATAATTACATTAAATACAGCTATCTCTACCATTGAGGTAAACCCAGCGAACGCCGTAATCTTGTAATTCAAAGCCTTGGCCCGATTTAATTTAACTGGAATAAGGACTAATCAGAGATTAAACGTAAAATTGTAGGGACTAATCGTGGACCACTAATTACTAAGTATTCTATCACTCAGTTGATACCTAATGTCTGACGATGAATACTTTTATCTGAAGAATACTAGTTTAAATTTGCAGAATTTGAAGCTTGGCTAGATTTTAAGTTTTCTGTCTTCCGAGACTTTGTGGTGTGGTAGTTTTTAACCAGAATGTACGTTAGGTTTTTGTATGTACGACTTTATCGTTTCAGGTAATACGAATAAAAACATAATCAAGGAAAATAATGTGTTATTCATTTAATAAATTGGGTACTTATAGCTTGGATTAAACTGCCAACGATAACTATCCACGAAACCTATCATTTCGTGGTACAATGACCGGATACGACAACACAAACAAATCATGACTATCCTTGATAATAGACATTGGGCGGGTGAATAACTTCAATGACAAAAGAGGTACTTCTCTACTAGTCACATGTTGGTCTAAAACTTAATTAAGGAAAAAAGTCAATCTTAGTGTTATTTTTTAGCAAATAAAAATATCACAAACATAACCCCGCTGTCCGTGGAGGGAAAGATAGTAGAAGTAACATCAAAGACAAGTGTAGAGTATGTACCTAGCGCATATTAGCAACAGTGTGGGACGGCTCCCCAAACCCAAACAAATGGTTATAAAACGTAACAGGAAAATAAGCAACTGGAAAATAAAAAAAATGGGAAAATATGCGAATAATTACAAATGCTTTCGGGAAAGGAAGCTATTGAGAAATAACAAAATGGTAAAAATTGCGACTGGCAAAAATCGCGTTCTGGAAAAAACGATTTCGGCAAAGATATATTATCGCCATACTCGTAAAAAACTCAAGAGAATTTTAATGATAATCACCTTCGTAGCATTTGTCCCGGCTTTTTGCCATGACTTGCTAAAGTCCGACAATTTAAATAGCATGGTAAATTATATCGACGCTCTTAATATTATCTTTAGGTTAGGAATCTTGATAATACTTACTTGATTGTCCTATACGGATACCACTACTAGTTTAACACTGACATGTACGGTAAAGTCTGTATAACTCACTTTCTATTATGCATCTCGCTCGTACTGGCATATTAGTGCGAACGAGATGTATAGAAAGTAAGTTATGCCGACGTTAGCTAATATATCCGTTTGACACTGATAAGGCAGTCGTGGTAAGGCTACTTGTAAAACATGCATTATTGTTCGTTCACCTGAAAGGACTGTAAAACATCGCTTCTAGTTTGAATTAAAGTCATAAAAGTTTAATGTACTTAACGAACTAATGATGTATACCGTTATTATTACCGTTTATAGAATAGCCGACAATAGAATCAAACAATTTAAATATTACGGTAAATTTTATCATTCTCAATATTGTCTTTCGGAATCCAGATAATACTGAAGTTAATAATGCACTTGTAAAACACGCACCTGTGATTGTTCAGCTGAATGGACTGTATCGTGCGCTAGAACTCGCTTCAAGAAACTTAAGTGACGAGGGTATACTGAATAGTCGTCAAATCAGACAATTAAAATATTATGGTCAATTCTTATCGATATATTCTCCATATTATCGTTGGGCATCCCGGTAAAGGGCCTTGTGAGTAACAGGAAGCCGGGAAACTGGCGATTAAGTCAAAATAAAAAAAAATTGACAAAGATCATTACAACCAATTAAAAAATCAAGTATACGGTTTTTTTACTGATGCACTTTTTAAATTATATTAATGCGCGTGTAAACCACCTTTATTAAACAAACGACCCAACCTGGAGACTAAGAACATCGTGCGCTCGCTTCATGAAACTTTAATGACGAATGTGTATTGAAGTCCACAATCGATAAGTGACCAGTCGTGCCGCTTCACACGCTGCTTCCATTTCCATGACGCCAAGGTTGACGTGATGGTATTCATTTTATTGTTCGCATTCTTGAGTGAATTTAATGTTAAAGAGGAAAATTGCGTAATTGTTTCCTGTATTTCATTTTTTTTTTTTTCGGGGACAGGAAGTCAAGGCGAGCTGTACCCCTACTGATTTTAGTAATAATATTAATCACATAACCATTCAATAGTAGAGTAGCTACTTCGAAACTACATGAAAACTCCAAAAATCGGCCTTGGCTTAATGGAATTTAAAACTACATAATCTAAAGACACCTCACACGGCTTAAATACATACGTCTAGTTGTTTGTCAGGCAAAAAAACCTCATTCTGTCGCTCTTTAGCAAATGAAAATAACTTTTTTTTTCTGTGATAGCAAACGAGCAGTCGAGCCGCCTGATGGGAAGCAGTCATCGTCGCCCATGGACATAAACAACATCACAGGAACTTATTAGAAAAGTTTATAATAAACAAACTCACTTCTCTTGGCGGTGCCGAAGCCATCGTCATCGTGCCCATTGCACCTGTCTTCGTCATACCCATACTCCTTGAAACTGTCGAAGGAATACAGCTTGCCGGCTTTTCTAGACTTCCTTCAAAAACTAGCGACTACTAGAGTCCTTTAAACTCACTGTTATTTACACACGAATCGAAAACAATAGTTCCACAAACGTCAATCCAATGCAAACTTTCTGCTGAAAGTTTATTTATTTACACAGCTCGCTATTGTCATGTAACAATGGGCTCGAATCGAAGTGCGATTTGCAGAATTATGATTCTGAGATCGCGCGCGATCGAGAGCTGATGGTGGGCGGGAGTGCTCGTTAGGGCGGCCGCGTGTCGTCTGGCCGGGTTGCAGTCGCCCCTCTCGCCGCGCCGGCGCCCAAGAGGGTTCCAACCACCTACCCAACTCAAGCAAATCCTGCTCTGAAACCAACCAGTTTAAGGTATCTTTCCGGCCATGCGTAGTTGCTACGGTTCTGCAGGTCAAAGTTACACTAGTTGGTCTCAGAGTTCGAAAACCGCGCACTCGGTAAGTACGTAGAATGTATCACCAGAACTGTGTCAGCAGACGCGGCGCCCATAGCACCCCGGCCTCCGTGAATACACCTATGCTTGACGCATCAATACATCGTTACGGTATAGGATGCAAGGGAAATTGTACGTAATTGCTTACGCGTTACGGGGAATGTCCGGGTGAAATTAAGGTGTTAAATGGAACAACACTTGCTCGTATTGGCTGGGGGATTCGGATTCTAGCTCTCCATGCGTCAATTCAATCAAACATGTAGTTTAATCCAAAATTAGTCCCATTAACATTTGAAATGCTCCGTTATAATATATCACATCTGTTTTTCTTAGAATCAAACATACGGAAAGTTGTACAGCTAATCTTTTAAATCGCATTTTTCGGAGATATAAGGTACCAGCACCAAAGAAGGCCCATCGTTATTTTTATTATTTATTTTACTTATGCTTAATAAACTTCCAGTTTTGTCTGTGGTACTACAGAAGATGGACTAAAAATTGTAACCCATTCACCCTTATAAAAGTATGACATTTTGGAAATTAGCAAGCTTAAGATTCGGGCCTTCTTTGAGTGCGCAAATTTTTGACGTTTTATGACAAAGGTAGTCCTTATTTCCAGTTGGGCTAAATCCAGCTTGAAGTTTTGTTTTCTTTGTAATTAAAATATTTAGAATGTAATTGGTATATGTAACATTATGATCATTTTTACAGCCCGGAAATATAGCGGGAGCTATTTACATAAAATACGACTGTTACTCGCCTCTTCAATACGCGACTTTATAGTCCACTCCAGTTCGCTCATAAACATTGGTATAATTGGATAGTAAAATTAGTTATCTTTACTTGAAAGTCTATTTACATTTGGACTTGATATACTTCGCAATTTCCGTATACATTGAGGAGTGTGTACTGTATTTTCCGGAAATCGTTTTATCCAGATTGCGATTTTTACCATTCGCAATGTTTTCTCAATAGCTTCCTTTCCCGAAAACATTTCTAACCATTCGCATATGTTCCCATTATATTTATTTCTCAATAGTTTATTTTCATGATAGGTTTTCAATACACACTCCTGTAATATGTCAGTAAACTAGTTTGTTTTTTGATCTCCGAACGAAATCGATATCTAGATTTACTATAAACAAATTCCTTGTAACAATGGGTAATAAAGCCAAAACACGTCGAGATAATGCTCATTATCTGCAATAGATTCACTCACTTAAGTATATGAACGACTGTTCATTCACCTGCATTAAAATTATTTAAAAACCTAAGTTACGTAATTTTGGTCGGTTATCGCTGAATGTTCTTCAATCTGTTTCGAATATCGTCAACTAGAGAAACACGTATCACGTATAATCAACTAAAATTACGAGTGATCCATTTTGTCTTAATTTTAATATGTTTTAGGCCCATGGGAGTTCTGCTCCTTCAATAAAGTATGACACACCATTATGTTTTTACAAATAGATTATGTCATATATTTTTGCACGCTCGTTAAGCGAAATCTCATTGCAGCCGAGTGCGTTTGTTAAATAGATAACTAAAGTTGAGGTAAACCATACGTTCAAATGGAAATCCTCAATAACAGATATTAAACGCGTTAGCTCAAACAGTCAAAGCAAATGTCCTACACATGCACCCGATTCTCATTCAGAGATAGCTGTATTAATCATGAATTCATGACTTCCACTTTACGTATAGTTGGACTATCTACCGTGTCATTCGCAACGTTTAACCACAAATTTTCAACGGACGAACTAGTATAAGACTGGTCCTGAATAGGACATAGTTTTAACAAATCTCTGGGTCTAGTTTTACTGGGAAATCTGGGAATATACTCAACAGTGGGAAATGTTTTGCAAATAGATAAGGTGTGCAGGGAAAGCTTCAGGGATGTTGATTGCAACTTTTACCAAGCGCATCGATTCAATTTAACCAGTATTATGTGATCACAGATTACCAGACTTTGGGTCAGTTGCACCAAATTATCTGTCATCAAAATGTTTGCCAAAATTTTATGAGATGTTTTATAGTACTCTGCGGAGTTACGTCAGTCAATTGTACATACGTGGCGCACTTCTGGAACAGAGAGATTCTTAAGTGGCGACCGCCAAACGGGGACGCTGCCAAAGTAGGCACCCAATAAGATGAACTAATTGATTTGATTGATTTGACGGCCTCCAATAGCCGTCGTATAACCCTGCCTTCGAAGCAAGAGATCCCGGTTCGAATATAAGGGCATTTATTTGTTTGTTTATCACAAATATTTGTTCGTGAGTTATGGATGTTTTCTACGTGTATAAGTATTTATATATATCGTCGTCTAGTACCCACAACACAAGCCTTATTGAGCTTATTGTGGGACTAGGTAGATCTGTGTAAAATTGTCTTACAATATTTACCTATTTATTTATCTGGAAAAAGACACAAGGAATCATAGGATAAGAGTAGAAAACGGCTAGTGGTTCTAGAAATTCTTGGGACAGGCCTATGCTATGTCCAGTCACTTGCAATAATATGTTACACAAAGAAGGCCGCAAAATATCTGACACGATCTTATTTGTAGAGCCATAAGAGCGTGTCACATATTTTTGCGGCTTTCGAAGGGTAACATTATTATTGCAGGCGACTGTCCAACAGTGAACATCTTTTCAGCTAATATTATATGGAAATTGTAAAAGATCTCCAAGATACTTAAGGGCCTTTGAAGTCGAGTAGATTCTAGACTGTGAATTAGGCAGCTGCTATCGTTAAAGACGTAACACACTGGAGTAACACTACTCCAGCTTTACGGCTTAAAACGCAGATCGACCCCTGACATTAGAGCACATTACGACCGTAACCTGGAAATATTATTTCGAACTGGGACAAGTAGTGCTTATATTAAAGCGAAAAATCTTGAGCTAGGTCAGCGAGATCAAATTTAGTTTTCTGGGCATTACAAGAGCAGTGTTTTTATTAAAAAGTCGGCCATGTGCGAGTCGGACTCGCGCACGAAGGGTTCCGTACTATTACGCAAAAAACGGCAAAAAATCAGGTTTGTTGTATGGGAGCCTTTACTTAAATATTTATTTTATTCTGTTTTTAGTATTTGTTGTTATAGCGGCAGCAGAAAACATCATCTGTGAAAATTTCAACTGTCTAGCTATCACGGTTCACGAGATACAGCCTGGTGACAGACAGACAGACAGACGGACAGTGCAGTCTTAGTTATAGGGTCCCGTTTTCACCCTTTGGGTACGGAGCCCTAAAAAGTCAATTTTCTAAATGTAGATTTTTTATATTTATTTAAACTATATTGCACAAACATATTACATGTACAAATGGCGGAGTTAAAGCGCAAAGGCATTCTCTACCAGTCAACCATAGGACCTAACAGAAAAATTTAAAGATGATTGGTTTTTCTTGCAGTTCTCCCCTTGATTGTTATTTGGAATCTACTTTCAGATAAAAAGTTAAGTTATGAGAATGCTGAAAACTTTTTTCATTAGAGCATGTTTAGGTTTTAAATTTTCTCGAGCCAGGCAAGGTGTAGGTCACGTGTAGGTGTTTAAGCGTACCTACAATCAACTTTGAGCTTAATTGCATAAATGTAAAAACAAAAGGATAGTTAGTTAGTAAAGTTTTCAATTTACGAATCTATTTGTTAAGGTAGGTGTCCTACAGCCCTAACGTACAACCGGGGACATTCCCAGTGAACCACCTTAAGGGCAAAAATCGTTTAAACGTCTTGCAGATGGTTAGGCGATATCATAAAAGTGATGACCAATAGCATGGCACTTAAAAATGCGGGTGGTGAAAAAAAAGGTTAGCTCAGGTAAAGTTTATTGCTGTTCATTGTCTTTGTGACAGCCGGCATTTGCAAACTAAGATAAGGAATCCAAAATGCATCCTAATTCGTTATCTTTATGGGGAAGCGAAGCTTAGCCTAATCAACAACAACAACTAATAAACTGTTGTTTGTCTTATTACCTGTTTTTACCCTTGTCATTATTAACATAAAGGTCGTGGGAGATTGGGAGGCGGAGTTTAGCTCGCTCGTAAGGATAGAGGTAAAAATGTTCTGAAGTGGTTCACCGGGAATGTCCCCGATTGTACCTATTCTGAAGTATGGATTAGAGATTGATTTTACACTTAACTCGACTCGACATGTACCTATATTCTCCCGCTGCCTTCATACCAAACAACCAGTATTTATAACACTATGAAAACGTTACAGTACTTAGTTCGCAAAGTTCGTGTAGACTCGCACGTCAAGCACCCGTCATTCACTCTATGATAAAAGCATCCTGCATGGCACATGTCATATTACAAGCCTCAGGGGAACAATAAGCCTGTACCTTCGCGGTTCATATGGAAATCGACATTTGATGTGTCAATCGCTTACCAAACGCGGGCGTGACGAAGCGCTCAAGCAGAAAAAAAGGATTATCTCATCCCTCAAAGATTCTTCAAAGGGATAAGTTTTTGTATTTACCATTTCCTAATTGTCTTTTACTTCTATTATGTGTTTTTGTACAATAATGAGTTTACTAATACTACTACTACAACTAGTAGTAGTCATTCTTTTTTTTAATAGATATTCTTTATCGCTAGTTGTGTCCATTATGAGGGGTTCCTGCTGCATTCTTGATAATGGGACTTCCTTAGAGCGTTTTCACATTATCCGATCCGATATCGGATGTAATGTCGGATACGACCACAAAGATTTGTTCATTGTTTAAATGTTTATTGTTCAAAAGATAACCTTAAATAAATAAAAAACAAGACTTAATGCCATAGGGCACACTCTACAAGCGGCTGTTTTTCTCCAAGGATGAGGACAATGTGAAACGCCGAGCGCCGTCTACACAACTTTGACACCCACCCGCTATCTTCAGTCACCCGTGAACATGATGCATGTAACTGCGTCGAAATATCGGGAGCTCATAAATAATACAAAAGGTAATCACGGTCTATATTCCGGTCAATATAAGTCTAATGTGAAACGCTCTTATGGTTCTGTCTTTACTCTTTAGCCTTTACGTAAGCAGTCGGGCTACGTAGGCTTTTGGAACTTCAATTTGACCTTGACCGAACCATCGTATGTGCTCTCTTAGCAGATATTAAGGATTTTAAGATAAACCTTCAATTCGTGGTCAGAAATTGGAACACAGAATTGTACCAATGAACGAAGCTCGACGTTTGCCCGGATTCCGGTCGATACTCGTAAATAATGTAAATTCATGAATAATTGATAGGTACGCGAATCAAGCCACGGCAACCTTGACCTAACCGTCTTGGGAGTCCTTTAGCTTTATAAATTGCTAACACTGATCAATATATTTATACAATACTAGCGACCCGCCCCGGCTTCGCACGGGTAGTCAACTAATTTACACAAAACCTTTACAAATTATACATATAAACCTTCCTCTTGAATCACTCTATCTGTATAAAAAAAAATCGCATTAAAATCCGATGCACAGTTTTAAAGATCTAAGCATCCATAGGGACAGACATACTGACAGCGGAAAGCGACTTTGTTTTATACTATGTAGTACTCCTTTGGAATACAATGATGAGGGCCGATACAGACGGACTGCAACCTGACTGCAATTTGTATGGATACTACAGGCCGACTGCATGCCAACTGCAACGTCGGCGTGCCGTTCCCATACAAGTTGCAGTCGGGTTGCAGTCCGTCTGTACCGGCCCTAAGATGAACGTACGCATACCTACACGCATTGGGCCAGTTGGAGGCGCGGGGCACGCTGGTCGTTAGTGCGCCGGTAGGGGGCGCGCCTGCAGAGCAGCAGAGGGCAGTTTGTATGGCAGATTTTGGACTTTATTGCATTTGCATATTATCAAATTTTTGGTACAAGAAACTAGTGGTTTATGCTAAATCTAAGACGGAAGACAAACTTATTACCAGTTTTCAGAAGGATCAAAAATGTAGTACTCTAAACGTGTCACTTAAAAACTTCAAACTCAGGTAAATCCATTCTACCCTCTCAGCAAATATCTACCCTATTACCTTTTCTTAATACCAAACTCGCATAATCTGACAGACGGATTTACCGGAGTTTGAAGTTAATTGACTGTGCAATATGAAATTGGACCAAAAAGGAGATGGCGGGATGCCTTGGATGCATTCTACCCCAAATGGTGGGAATTTACCGATGGCAGGGTCGAGTGGAGAAAACGAGGGGAGGCCTTTGCCCAGAAGTGGGACACCAAAGTAGGCTAATAATTTTTTTTTTTTAATTATTGGCAAAACCGATTATATTTTTTAATATTCCATTTGTACTTGCACTGTAATTTTAACAGTAAGTTTTAGCATCCAGCGCAAAGAAGCGGTAAATGAAATTTATCTCTCAAACGAAACGTCTAAACATAATCTAGGACACAACTAAAAATGCTTTCTACACTAAGCTAACAACCAGTGGGTAGATGAATACCATGAATCAAAGCTATATTTCCTACGTGTTAATAACGTTTTCTGATTACATCTTTGGAAATTTTAATCACTGTAAACATATTATCGAGTTAATTTTATGGTTATAACATAATAAAAGTTAATACCACAGAAAGTTTGAATTACACACTAAAAAGACACTTGAGAAAGAGCCACAAATAGCCTGCTCATACGCCATAATGAGAACATTTAGAAAAAACAATCATTGCCGATAATAACCGTTGTTTTGCCCGTTACAAAATAGTAAATAGGTATGACAGGAACAAACTTACCATCTTTGACATTCTTCGAAGATTGGGAAGATGACACTCCGGGTATCGTTTTATCAGTAGCACATTGCATTTTAATGTAGTCCGCTAACTTATGCTTAATATTAACTCTCACCTAACAAATACAAGCATGTTTTTAACTTATAGTCGATTTTTTTATAATATCACTATACACTCGCACGTCACGCGAAACGCGGCGGCCATTGCACATTCCGGTTGTAAATATCGCACCACAGATTATGAAATATTAACTGGATTTTGTGCATTTGACAGATTGTTATGTTGGTAGTGGATATTTGTTTCATATTCTCTGTTTCATATTAACTTAAAGCGAACGTCTCTTTCTAACAAAAAACATTAGTAAGAGACTTTCGATTTTACTTAAGGTTATTACAGGCCTACAGGCGTTAATAAAACGCCCCCTGTTGAGTTACCATACAAAATTTTCCTTCGATATCTAATCTGTTTCAGGTGTTTGACATTTGACAGATAAAGCTATAAGCTTTGGCATTTTCAGCGATAATTATCTATCAGTTTCAGTATTCGGGTCAAACAATTTTATTGTTAATGTATTCAAATTTTGCTTCCACGCATTGATGTTTTAATTCAGCTGTATCAAAATGATGCAGCACCAGTATTGGGTAACTAAGAAGACTGTGTTGAAAAAACTAGGAACCAAAGAAGACGAGTGTATAGTTTCATCCGATGCCGAGTTAGACGCGAAATTGGAGTTGTTTCGATCAATATCAGATAGTTGTTTGCAATTACAAAGGGTTTTAGACCAATATCAGGAGCGTTTGTGCGTGTTAGCGCAAGAGGAGAACGCTTTAGGGAAGTTTTTGCGGGATTCGGGTAAGAATAATGATGCAGCTGGTAAACACATGGTGTCTGCTGGCAAGGCGATATCGTACTCGGGTCAGCAGCGTCTGTCTGTGAGAGGGCCTTTGTTAAGGTTGTACCATGAAGTAGAGACGTTCAGAGGGCGCGCAGTGAGCGACATGAGGGCGACGGTGTCTGCTATGGAGAAGGCCCGCATCGAATACAGAGCTGCATTGAGTTGGATGAAGTCGACCAGTGCGCAGCTGGATCCGGACACGGGCCGCGGGCTGGACAACTTCAGGAAGGCCCAGAGACAAGTGAGAGAGAGCAAAAAGGCTTTTGATAAGCTGACACTCGATGTACTGCAGAAGGTAACAATGGAGACATTTATTTCTTATATAGCTTAACCCAATTGTATTCTAGTTACTAGGTACTTAATTGCATTGCATTTATTTTCCGACTTGTTTACTTTTATTTTTATAGTTCTTAAACTGTATAAGGTGCGTTGGGGTAAGAATGAAAGGGTTTTTCATGAGGGGTAAGACAAAAAATTGTCCGTATGCCGAAGCATTACGGGCTACTTTTCAACTTACCCCGCATGAAAAACCCTTTCAATCTTACCCCAACGCACCTTACTTTATTTTGTTTATTTTATTTATTATAGCTTAGCAACTATGTTAACCCTATTATAATAGTGCCTTATTAACTAATTTGTATTAACTTATATTAATTAGGAAGTTCCCTTTGCTTATAGTAAACTAACATGTTAAAGTTACACATTATTAGGGTTACATACCCAAAAGACGGGACCCTATTACTAAGACTCCACTGTCCGTCTGTCTGTCACCATGCTGTATTTCATAAACCGTGATGGCTAGATAGTTGAAATTTTCACAGATGATGTATTTATGTTGCCACTATGACAAGAAATACTAATTTACAGAATAAAATAAATATTTAAGTGGGGCTCCCATACAACAAACGTGATTTTTTTTGCTGTTTTTTGCGTAATGGTACAGAACCCTTCTTGAGCGTGTCTTTTTAATTTTTTTTACAAGGTCTGTGCAAACCTAAAATGAATTTTGTTACTATATGATACATTCCACGGGTTACAATACTATGCGGTCCTACGTGACGTAAGCACGACCCACCATTTTTTGATTATATTCTCATAAAATTCTATCATTTCAATTCCAGATTGATCTTCTAGCTGCAGCACGATGCAACATGTTCTCCCATGTCCTGACAAATTACCAAAGCTCCTTTTTAACATTTGGCACAAAAGTGTCTCAAACGCTCTTGGCCACTGCAGACACAATGAACGCTAAGCCTATGTATGAGTTCTGTATACTTAAGGAGTTGTCACAGAACTTGGGGGAGGGGGATGGAGAACGGAAACAAGAGGAGATAGTACCGCAGGATAAGGATCAAATGCTATTTTTCCAGGTAAAAATAAATAATGAACTTTTAGGTAGTGTCCAACCGAAGTTTCGGTTTCGGCATAAAAATCATGTAACGCAGAAGGTTACGGTTGCGGCCGAAACTAGAGCTAAACTGAAATTTAGGTTTATGCAAAAAAAACTGGTATCGCTGAACATCTATGTATAAAGCCAAAATTATCTAGTCTCTGTTTATTCACTCTCATTTTGCTATAATTATAATTGGCCTAAACACAAGTAGAATGCCTAGAATATTGTTTCATAGTGGAGTACCAATGATTATTTTATGGTCTTCACGATCAGTTCCACGATCGGTTTATACAAATAATAAGATATAATATTTGTAGCAGCAACAATGTTAGATAAGTTAGTTTCTACTTATACAACTTTTTTTAATACAGGATGAATACAAAGATGACAACGACAACCAAAAGCCGAAACCTACAGAGCCCAACAAGAGCGACCAAAGAGACGAGGCCAAACCTAACCCAGACAAAGTCGAGGCTCTAACAGATTCCGCTAATCTTATAGATGTTGTGGAGTCAACTGAAGAAAGTATCAGCGCAGATTTGGCCGGGTTAAGGATGGACTGTGGTGATGTGGCCGGTAACTTTGGGATGTTCATGCCTTCCCAGCTATTACAGGTATTTATATTTCGTCCTTAACATACACAAAAAGCGGCATTTATGCCATAAAGCATTTTCCACCAGTAAACCTCAAGGTGTAGCAGACTGTATATATATAGATACAAGTCTCCAAACTTTTGGTTTTTAGCCAAGA